>NC_064817.1:100654618-100786624 GCF_023721935.1 Panthera uncia
TTTTTTTTTTTTTTTTTGAGAAGCCTGGCTAGAGATTTTTCAATTTTGTTTATTTTTTCAAAAAAAACAACTCTTGGTTTCATTGATCTGCTCTACAGTTTTTTTTAGATTCTATATTGTTTATTTCTTCTCTGATCTTTATTATTTCTCTTCTTCTGCTGTGTTGGGGGTGTCTTAGCTGTTCTGCTCCTAGTTCCTTTAGGTGTGCTGTTAGATTTTGTATTTGGGAATTTTCTTATTTCTTGAGATAGGCCTAGATTGCAATGTATTTTCCTCACAGGACTGCCTTCGCTGCATCCCAAAGTGTTTGGATTGTTGTATTCATTTTCGTTTGTTTCCATATATTTTTAAATTTCTTCTCTAATTGCCTGGTTGACCCATTCATCCTTTAGTAGGGTGTTTGTTAACCTCCATGCTTTTGAAGGTTTTGCAGACTTTTTCCTGTGGTTGATTTCAAGTTTCATAGCATTGTGGTCTGAAAGTGTGCATGATATGATCTCAATTCTTGTATACTTATGAAGGACTGTTTTGTGACCCAGTATGTGATCTATCTTGGAGAATGTTCCATGTGCATTCGAGAAGAAAGTATATTCTGTTGCATTGGGATGCAGAGTTCTAAATATACCTGTCAAGTCCATCTGATCCAATGCATCATTCAGGGCCCTTGTTTCTTTATTGACCATGTGTCTAGATGATCTATCCATTGTTGTAAATGGAGTTTTAAAATCCCCTGCAATTACCACATTCTTATCGATAAGGTTGCTTATGATTGTGATTAGTTGTTTTATATATTTGGGGGCTCCCGTATTCGGCACATAGACATTTATAATTGTTAGCTCTTCCTGATGGATAGACCCTGTAATTATTTTATAATGCCCTTCTTCATCTCTTGTTACAGACTTTAATTTAAAGTCTAATTTGTCTGATATAAGTACGGCTACTCCAGCTTTCTT
Organism: Panthera uncia; assembly: GCF_023721935.1. NCBI lineage: Eukaryota > Metazoa > Chordata > Mammalia > Carnivora > Felidae > Panthera > Panthera uncia. Next base: position 100,655,572 of record NC_064817.1, read on the forward strand.
TTGACTTCCACTAGCATGGTAGATAGTTCTCCATCCTCTCACTTTCAATCTGAAGGTGTTCTCAGGTCTAAAATGAGTCTCTTGTAGATAGCAAATAGATGGGTCTTGTTTTTTAATCCATTCTGATACCCTATGTCTTTTGGTTGGAGCATTTAGTCCATTTACATTCAGTGTTATTATGGAAAGATATGGGTTTAGAGTCATTGTGATGTCTGTTGGTTTCATGCTTGTAGTGATGTCTCTGGTACTTTGTGGTCCTTGCAACATTTCACTCACAAATCCCCCTTAGGATTTCTTTTAGGGCTGGTTTAGTGGTGTTGAATTCCTTCAGTTTCTGTTTGTTTGGGAAGACCTTTATCTCTCCTATTCTGAATGACAGACTTGCTGGATAAAGGATTCTTGGCTGCATATTTTTTTTCTGTTCATCACATTGAAGATTTCCTGCCATTCCTTTCTGGTCTGCCAAGTTTCAGTAGATAGATCCGTCCCTAGTCTTATCAGGCTCCCTTTATATGTTAGAGCCTGTTTATCCCTAGCTGCTTTCATAATTTCTCTTTTTCCTTGTATTTTTCCGGTTTCATTATGATATGTCATGCTGAAGATCGATTCAGTTTAAGTCTGAAGGTAGCTCTCTGTGCCTCTTGGATTGCAATGCCTTTTTCCTTCCCCACATCTGGGAAATTCTCAGCTGTGTTTTGTTCAAGTATACCTTCAGCCCCTTTCTCTCTCTCTTCCTGTTTTGGAATTCCTATTATATGGATATTGTTCCGTTTGATTGCATCACTTAGTCTCTAATTCTCCCCTCATTCTCCTGGATTTTTTTATCTCCTTTTTTCTCAGCTTCCTCTTTTTCCATAATACTATCTTCTAATTCACCTATTCTCTCCTCTGCCTCTTCAATCTGAGCTGTGGTCACCTCCATTTTATATTTCACTTCATTTATAGCATTTTTTAGTCCCTTTCTTAGTCCCTTGATCTCTTTACCAATAGATTCTCTGCTGTCCTCTATATAAATTCTTGTTCAATTATATTGCTTAAATCATTTTTGATCAATTTGTTAGCTGTCACTACTTCCTGGAGTTTCTTTTGAGGAGAGTTCTTCTATTTCATCATTTTGAGTGGTCCCTGGGGTGGCGTGGAACTGCAGAGAACTTCCCCTGTGCTGTCTGGAGTAACTTGCATTGGTGGGCGGGGCCACAGTCACATCACACCTGATGTCTACCCCAGCCCACCACTGGGGCCACAGTCAGACTAGTGTGTACCTTATCTTCACCTATCCCAGGGGCAGGACTCACTGTGGAGTGGTGTGGCCCCTGTCTGGGCTACTTGCACACTGCTGGGCTTGTGGTGCTGTTTTGATGGGATCTGGTGTATCAGCTGGGGTGGATCAGCAAGGTGCACAGGGGTGGGAGGGGCAGGCTCAGCTAGCTTTGCAGTAGGTGGTACCCTGGGGGAGGGACCCTGCAGCACTGGGAGGGAAGCAGACCTGTCAGAGGGATGGGCCCACAGAAGCACAGCGTTGGGTGTTTGCAGGGTGCAATTTCCATGACAGGAACTGGTTCCCTTTGGGATTTAGGCTGGGGGAGGGGAGAGGGAGATGGCATTGGCCAGTGCCTTTGTTCCAGGTGGAGCTAAGCTCTGTCTTCCAGGGCTCAACACCTCTCCCTCCCAGTGTCCTCTCACCCTTCCTCTCTCCAAGCAGAGATATTGACTTATAACATTCCAGATGTTAAGTCCTGCTGGCTGTCAGAACTCACGCAGTCTGGCCCCTCTGCTTTTGCAAGCCAGACTTGTGGATTCCGCCTTGCCAGAAGGGTTGCCCCTCCACCACCCCGGCTCCCTCCCACCAGTCCATGTAGTGTGCACCGCCTCTCTGCCCTTCCTACCCTCATCTGTGGGCCTCTTGTCTAAACTTGGCTCTGGAGAGTCAGTTCTGCTAGTCTTCTGGAAGTTTTCTGGGTTATTTAGGCAGATTTAGATGGAGTCTAAGTGATCAGCAGGACGAGGTGAGCCCAGCGTCCTCCTACGCTGCCATCTTCCCTAAGTCCAGTCACCTAGAATAAGACTTTAAAGCTGATTTCTATCTTTCTTTAGAAAATGTGAAGGATAATTCCTTTAATTTTTATAGAAGGTATATGAAGCTCCTAAATAAATAAAACATAAAAAAGGATTTAATATATTTATAAATTCTTTCATACATGTACAATTTCATATTCTTCCTGGTTTGTTTTTAAAATGCCAACTCATCTTACTCATGTTCTAAAACAAACAAGAAAGTATTTTCTATGAAATATAGACATGACCTATGTAAAAAGTAAGACTTTTCACAACAGGTAGCTTATTTGCAAAAAAAAATAATGCATATTTAATTTTAAAATACTATTAACTATTATTTTCAAATTGTGGAACTAACATGGTTTATGGTTCCTCAATTGTCTTTTCATTTTTTTCCTTTTATTTGGTTACTTTTCATTTTTTCCTTTTAATTGGTATCTCCTAACACAATATTCTTAGCATAAGAAAACACAACTATTAATAATTAACATTTTTTTAAATACTTAGATGAAAATTTTTCATTAATATTTGGCCAAAGGTAATAATCGTCTGAGACTCAGATGCAAATAAAGAAATATCTTGTGGTGCTATGTATATTTGGAGATTTTCTTGAGTCTCTGATCCAGTTTCATTGTTTAAGGTGTTGCTTCAGTATAGGGAACCATGCTTTTTGCCTCCCGTAAATTAATTTGCTTAATGATCTTTATATAATTCATTCAGTTAGCCCAAACCTTACAAATAATAAATTCAAGCAGCTATCTTTTGAGACTTAAACATCTTTAACATATTTAGAAGTGTTGTGATACATGAAGGCTGCTATAAGTACTTTGTTTGAAAAGACAGATGCTTTTTGCAGCTTTTTTTTAAAGTAAATAATTTATGGATGCTTTCTAAGGTGGCTTCTAAGGCTATTTTCAAAACCTTGACAATTAGATGCATTTTTAAAATTTTTTTATAATTTCCAATTAATAAGAATATTTCTTCTTTTTAAAATTTGCTCTAGTGAATACAATATTATCATTATTTACTATACTTAGTTTAAAAGAAATTTCTACATTAATGTAAATCTTCACAAATTAAAAACAATGTTAAATGCAAATGTTACTTTTTGCAGTAGAAATTGTCTAATTTTTCAGTGGAGGTTGGGGTAAATATGTGGATGTAGTATAGTGGGAAGGAGTAAAGAAAGGGATTTGGGTGCATTTTACAGCCAAATACAGAAGTCAGTGTTCACTGAGATGCAGGAATCTGATAGATCAGGTGGCTATCTACTTCCTCTTAAATGCTATTGCCTGTTGCAATTTTCTTCCACTTTTTCCTGGAGAGAATCAGTAGGGATCTGACTTCCAGTCTGTCCTGAAACGTGGAATATCCAGATTGCAGAAATAATGTGTCTGCCTGAGATGCAATTTGCTCTCTGGGAACACTATGCTGTGGGAACAACTCAGGCTCTTTTTCCTGATCCCATGTATTCCTCTTCTGAATGTAAGAGCTAGTGGAAGTAGGAAATTATGCCTCAACATCATCACATCCACAGTTTCCTAGGAGGATAATTATTCTGTTTTGTACCTGAGGAATCAGTAGAAATTTGTCCACAGTGTGGTGTAGTGCAACTCAGTAAAAATCTTCAAGTCATCTATAATCCATTTTGTTAAGGAACTCTAAATTTCAATGAATAAAGCCTGGTTTTACTTTTAATGACCTACTTCAGGACGAACTTAGGATTTCCTTTTGACTCTTAAAAATTAGGAGGGTGGAAATCAGCATGACCTAGTCAGAGCAAATGTCAAATAATCCAATATGTAAGTCTTCCATTTAAAAAATCTCAGAATCACAGAATGTTGACACAATAGCTAAATGCATAAGACATGCATTATGAGGAAATTTTGGTCTGTCACATAGTTGGTGCTAATCTAATGGCTAGAAAACATGTTTACATGTAGTAAAGTAAAAGCACAGGTAGCACTAAGTGCAGACTGGTATGATTTCTCATATTAGGTGTTAAATAAAAATATAAGTTAAATAAAAATATTGATAATAATCCATATTTAGCATTTCCAAATCTGAGTGCAATGACAGATATACAATCACACAAACACTGATGATCAGTTTAAAACTATTCTAATTTTCTGCATCAAGCAATTGTTCCACTGTACTATATGATTCTCCTCAGTAACAAACATGCTAAAATTGTCTAAATTTAAAAGAAAAACACTCTATTGATCAGACACCTCCATCCAACAAAAGCCCATTTCACTGATCCTCTTTATATTTTTTAAAAAGTTTACTTATTTCGAGAGAGAAAGAGAGAGAGAGAATACCCACTCAACTGAGTGAGCCACCCAGGTGCCACTCGCTGATCCCTTTTATAACAAAACACCTGAAAAGTGTTTCATGAACTTTTCTGTCTCTCTGTCTCTTACTTATGTTCTTTCACGTGACTATAATTTTGCTTTGATTCACATACCATAGAATATAATATTTACAATTCAGTGTGTTTTAGTATATTCTCAAATTTGTATAAACATCACCATTATCTATTTTCAAAAAGTTTTCATCATCTGAAAAAGAAACTTCTTGCTCATTAGTAGTCATTTCCCATTCTTTCACTCATCACAGCCTTTGGCAACCACTAATCCACTTTATATATCTGTGGATCTCTCTATTCTGGCCATTTAATGTAAATATAATCATACAATATGGGTCCTTTTGTGAATACCATCTTCATATAGCATCTTCATATAGCATCTAGCATCTTCATATAGCATAATATTTTCAATGTTCATACATGTTGAAGTATACATAAGTAGTTCATTCATTTTTATTGTCAATATTGCATTGTATAGATGTACTACATTCTGTTTATTCATTCATCAGTTAACATACATTTGGATTGTTTCTAATGTTTTGCTATTATGAATAAGCTGTTATGAACATTCATACATATACTTTTATGTGAACATAAGATTTCAATTATCTTTGGTATAAACTGGGAGTAGAATTGCTGGGTCATAAAATAATTCTATGCATAACATTCTGAGGAATTAAAAAAATTGTTTTTCAAGGTAGTTTTACTATTTTATACTCACACCACTGAAGTGTTATGGGATTCCAAAATTTTCACGTCCCAATAATGCTTATTATTTTCTGTCTTATTTTTACCATTCTATAGATGTGACATTGTATTTCATTGTGGCTTTGATTTGCATTTCCTTAATGACTAATGGTGTTCAGCATTGTTATGTGTTTAGTGGATTTCTGTGTATTTCCTTCAGAGAAATTCCTACTCAGACATTTTTAATTGAGATATAATTTATTGAATTCTAAGTGTTTTTTTTCATATATGCTAGACCCAAGTTCCTTATCAGATGCATGTTTTGCAAAGATTTACTTCCATTCCATGGGTTTTCATTTCATTTTCTTCATAGTGTCATTTGGAGCACAAACATTTTTAATTCTGAAGAAGACCAATTTATCTGTTCTTTTGTTGCTTATCATTTTGGTGGCATAACTAAGAAATTATTGTCTAACTCATGAAATGTACTGTGTTTTCTTCTGAGTTTTACAGATTTAGTCCTTACATTTAGGTCTCCAATCCATTTTGAGTTAATATTTATATATGGTGTCAGGTAGGAATATAACCTCATTATTTTGCATGTGGATATACAGTTGCCCCAGTGCCATTTGTTGAAAAAACTGTTTATTTTCCATTAAATTGTCTGAACACTGCAAATAAAAATCAATTGACCATCAATGAAAGTGTTCATATCTGGATGCTTGGTTCTCTTCCATTGATCTATATGTCTATTTTTTGTCAGTACCACACTGCCTTGATTACTGTAGCTTTGTAGTAAAATTTGAAATCAAGAAGTATGAGTCCCCAAGTAATTTCTTTTCAAGACTGTTTGGGCTATTATGAATTTTTTGCATTTCCATATGAATTTTAGAATAAGCTTGTTAATTTCTGCCAAAAAATAAAAGCAAAATGGGATTTTGAAAGGGGTTGTTTTGAATCAATTGATCGATTTGGGAGTATTGTCATCTAACAATAGTAAGTCTTTCAATCTATGATCGTAGAGTGCATTTTTATTTATTTAGCTCTTTTTAAAATGTTTACTTATTTTTGGAAGGGAGAGAGACAGAGTGCAAGCGGAGGAGAGGCAAAGAGAGGGAGGCACAGAATCTGAAGCAGGCTCCAGTTTCTGAGCTGGCAGCACAGAACTTGACGCAGAGCTCAAATTCACAAACCACAAGATCATGACCTGAGCCAAGTTTGGACCCTTAGCCAACTGAGCCACCTGTACAACTCTTTCATTTATTTGGTTAAATTTATTCCCAAGTATTTTATTTTTTCGGTGGTTGTGAATAAAATTGCCTTCTGCATTTCATATTCATGGTTGGCATCACTAATATATAGAAATAAAATTGTATATATTCATTGCATATCTTGTATCCTTCATGAACTCACTTATTATTTCTAATGCATTTTTATGGATTTCTCATAATTTTCTATGTGCAGTATGTCATCTGTCAATAAAGATACTTTTATTTCTTCTTTTCCAAACTGGATGCTTTTTATTTTTTTCCTTCCATTATTGTCCTGGCTAGAATGTTCAACACAATTGAATAGATGTACCAAGAGTGAACATCCTTATTTTGTTCTTGATTGCTGGAAGGATTCAGTTTATCATCATCAAGTGAGATGTTAGCTGTGGATTTTTTTAAGATGTCCACTTTCAGGTTGAGAAAGTACCATTCTATTCCTAATTTGTGGATTTTTTTTTTAATTAAAGTGTTGCACATTGTCAAATACTTTTTCTGAATCAATTGAAATTTTCATGTGGTTATTGTTCTTCTGTCATTAATATTGTGCATTATATTGATTTATATTTATATGTTGAACCAACTTTGCATTGCTATGATAAATCCCGCTTGGCATCATGTGTAATTATTTCTATTTGTGGGTAAATTCAAGCAACATCTTTTTTTTTCCTTTTTTTGTAATATTTATTACTTTTGAGAGAGAGAGACAGATTGCAAGCAGGGGAGGGGTAGACAGAGAGGGAGACAGAGAATCCAAAGCAGAATCCAGGCACAGAGCCCAACATGGCGCTCAAACTGACAAACTGAGATCATGGTTTGAGCTGAAGTCAGAAGCTTAACCGACTGTGACACACAGGTGCCTCTGTGTGGGTAAATGCAATTTGATAGTATTTCTTTATTAAAGTATAATTAACATACAATGTTATATTAGTTTCAGGTGTGCAACATATTAACTTGACAATTCTATACATTACTCAGTGCTCACCACCATTAAATGTAGTCATCATTTGTTACCATACAACATTAATGCAATATTATTCAATACATTTTCTTTTCTTTTTTTAAAATTAAGTTTTTAATTTTAAGTCCAGTATACATAAAATGCAATATTATAATAGTTTCAGGTGTATAATATATTTACTCAACAATTCTATACATTACTCAGTGTTCATCAAGCTAAGTGTGCTCTTAATCCCCTTCACTTATTTCACCCATTCCCCCAACCCATATCCCCTCTGGTAACATTCTGTTTCTTCTCTAAGGGTCTATTTTTGGTTTGTCTTCCCCCCACCTTCTTTGTTTTTTTTTCTTATATTCCACATATGAGTGAAATCACATGGTATTTGTTTTCCTCAGACTGTTTTATTTTGTTTAACATTATACTCTCTGAATCCATGTATGTCATTGTAAATAGCAAGATTTCATTCTTTTATATGGCTGAATAATAGTGCATATTCCATACACATATATATCTGCTTCCATAATTTGGCTATTACAAATATTGCTGCAATAAACATTGGGATGCATATATCCCTTGGAATTAATATTTTCGTATTCTTTCAGTAAATACCCAGTAGTAGAATTACTGGATCTTATGTTAGTTATATTTTTAATTTTTTGATGAACCACCATACTGTTTTCTACAGTCACTGCACCAGTTTGCATTCCTAACACCAGTGCATGAAAGTTCCTATTTTCTCCATGTTCTTTCCAACACTTGCTGTTTCTTATGTTTTTGATTTTAGTAATTTTGACAGGCTTGAGGTGATATCTCATTGTAGTTTTGATTTGCATTTTCCTGGTGATGAGTGATGTTGAGCATCTTCTCATGTTTCTTTTGGCCATCTGTATGTCTTTTGTGGAGAAATGTCTGTTTGTGCCTTCATGCCCATTTTTTAAAAATTTTATTTAAATCCAAGTTAGTTAACATATAGTGTAATAATGGTTTCAGGAATAGAATTTGGTGATTCATCACTTAAATATAACACCCAGTGTTTAATACAGCAGGTTCCATCCTTAGTACCCAGCACCCATTTAGCCCATCCCCCCAGCTACCTTCCCTCCAGCAAGCCATAGATTGTCCTCTGTATTTAAGAGTCTCTTATGGTTTGCCTCCAGATCTATTGTTATCTTATTTTTCCTTCCCTTCCCCTTCCTACGGAAATGGCTGTGGCAATTTCTTTTTTTTTTTTTTTTTTTAAACGTTTTTTATTTTTTATTTTTGGGACAGAGAGAGACAGAGCATGAACGGGGGAGGGGCAGAGAGAGAGGGAGACACAGAATCGGAAACAGGCTCCAGGCTCCGAGCCATCAGCCCAGAGCCTGACGCGGGGCTCGAACTCACGGACCGCGAGATCGTGACCTGGCTGAAGTCGGACGCTTAACCGACTGCGCCACCCAGGTGCCCCATGTGGCAATTTCTTAAATTAAGACAGAAATGAAGTTTGCCACATTTATTCCCTTTATGAACAATTTCTCTGTAGCATGTGAAGCTGTTTGGTAGCATTTTACTCATTGAACTTCTTTCAAAATTGGAGTCAATCCTCTCAAAATCTGCAATGCTTTATCAACTAAGTTGATGTAATATTCTAAATACTTTGTTATCATTTTTTTTCCTTTTTTAATTTATTTATTTAAATTCAAGTTAGTGAGCACACAGTGTAGTATTGGTTTCAGGAGTAGAACCAGGGTTTCACCACTTACATATAAGACCCAGTATTCATCCAAACAAGTTCCCTCCTTAATTCCCATCACCCATTCAGCCCACCCCTCAACCCTCCAGCAATCCTCTGTTCTCTGTATTTAAGAGTCTCTGATGGTTTGCCTCACTCACTGTTTTCTTATTTTTTCTTCCATTCTCCAATGTTCATCTGTTGTTTCTTAAATTCTACATATGAGTGAAGTCATGTGATATTTGTCTTTCTCTGAATGATTTATCTCACTTAAAACAATAAACTGTAGTTCCATCTACATTGTTGCAAATGGAAAGATTTCATTCTTTTTCATGACCGAGTAGTATTCCACTGTGTATGTGTGTATGTATATATATATATATATATATATATATATTCATCATATATTTTATATATATATATATATATATGGAATATATATATATATATGGAGAATATATATATATATGGAGAATATATAGAATATATATATATATGGAGAATATATATATATATATATGGAGAATATATATATATATATATATATATGGAGAATATATATATATATATTCTCCACATCTTCTTTATCCAATCATCAGTTGATGTAAATTTGGGCTCTTTCCATAATTTGGCTATTGTTGATAGTGTTGATATAAGCGTTAGGGTGCATGTGCCTCTTTGAATCAGCACTTTTGTATCCTTTGGATAAATATCTAGTAGTGCAATTGCAAAGTCATAGGGCAGTTCTATTTTTAGTTATTTTAAGGAACCTCCATACTGCTTTCCAATGTGGCTGCAACAGTTTGCAATCCCAAAAAACAGTGCAAAACTATTCACAACTTTTCACAACATCCTCGCCAACATCTATTGTTTCCTGAGTTGTCAATTTTAGCCATTCTGACAGGTGTGTGGTGGAATCTCATTGTGGTTTTGGGTTTGTATTTCCCTGGTAATGAGTGATGTTGAGCATATTCTCACTGGATTTTTTTTTTTTTTTTTTTTTTTTTTTTGGTATTGAGCTTGGTAACTTCTTTATAGATTTTGGATACTAACCCTTTATCTTATATGTCATTTACAAATATCTTCTCTGATTCTGTCAGTTGGATTTTAGTTTTGTTGATTGTTTCCTTTGCTGTGGAGAAGCTTTTTGTCTTGATAGGTACCAATAGTTCATTTTTACTTTTGTTTCCCTTGCCTCCTGAGACATGTCTAGTAACAAATTGCTGTGGCTGAAGACAAAGAGGTTGTTGCCTATATTCTCCCCTAGGATATTGATGGTTTTCCTGTCTCAAATTTAGGTCTTTCATCCATTTTGAATTTCTTTTTGTGTGTGGTGTAAGAAACTGGTCCGCATTCATTTTTCTGCATGTTGCTGTCCAGTGTTTTCAGGAACATCTGTTGAAGAAACTTTCTTTTTTCCATTGGATACTCTTTTCACCTTTGTTGAAGATTAGTTGGTCATATATTTGTGGGTCCATTTCTGGGTTGTCTATTTTGTTCCATTGATCTATGTGTCTATTTTTTTCCAGTACCATACCATTTTGGTGATTACAGCTTTGTAATACAACTTGAAGTCTGGAATAAGGATGCCTCCAGCTTCGGTTTTCTTTTTGAACATTTGTTTGTTTTCAGGGTCATTTTTTGTTCCACACAAATTTAAGATTGTTTGAAAGAGCTCTGTGGATAATGCTGGTGTTATTTTGATAGGGATTTCTTTGAATGTGTAGATTGCTTTGGATAGTATTGACATTTTAACAATATTTGTTCTTCTAATCCATGAGCATGGAAAGATTTTCCATTTCTTTGTGTCTTTATCAATTTCTTATAACCTTTCTATACTTTTCAGTGACAGATATTTTAAGTCATTGGTTAGGGTTATTCCTAGGTATTTTATCGTTTTTGGTGCAATTGTAAATGGGATTTATTCCTTGATGTCTCTTTCTCCTGTTTCATTATTGGTGTACAGAATACAAGTGGTTTATGTACATTGATTTTATATTCTGCAACTTTACTAAATTCACTTATCAGTACTAGCAGTTTTTTGGTGGGGTCTTTTGGGTTTTCCATGCAGAATATCATATCATCTGGAAAGAGTGAAAATTTGACTCTTTCTTTGTCAATATGGATGACTTTTATTTCTTTTGTTGTCTGACTCCTGAGACTAGGGCTTCCAGTACTATCTTGAACAACAGTGGGGAGACAGGACATCCATATCATGCTCCTGAGCTTAGGGGTAAAGCTCTCAGTTTCTCCACATTGGAGATGATATTGGCTGTGGGACTTTGATATAAGGCTTTTATGATGTTGAGGTATATTCCTTTTATCCTTAATTTCTTGAGGATTTTTATCAAGGGTAGATGCTATATTTTGTTAAGTATTCTTTTTTTGTTGTTGCTTTTATTTATTTATTAAAAACACTTTTTTCTCATGTTACTTTTATTTTTTTTTCTTTTATTTATTTTTTTATGAAGTTTATTGTCAAATTGGTTTCCATACAAAACCCAGTGCTCATCCTAAAAGGTGCCTTCCTCAATACCCATCACCCACCCTCCCCTCCCTCCTACCCACCCTTCAACCCTCATTTTGTTCTCAGTTTTTAAGAGTCTCTTATACTTTGGCTTTCTCCCACTCTAACTTCCTTTTTTTTTCCCTTCCCCTCCCCGTGGATTTCGGTTAAGTTTCTCAAGATCCACCTAAGAGTGAAAACATACAGTTTCTGTCTTTCTCTGTATGGCTCATTTCATTTAGCATCACACTCTCCAGTTCCATCCATGTTGCTACAAAGGGCCATATTTCATTCTTTATCATTGCCAAGTAGTACTCCATTGTGTATATAAACCACAATTTCTTTATCCATGCATCAGTTGATGGACATTTAGGCTCTTTCCATAATTTGGCTATTGCTGAGAGTGCTGCTATGAACATTGGGGTACAAGTGCCCCTATGCATCAGTACTCCTGTATCCCTTGGGTAAATTCCTAGCAGTGCTATTGCTGGGTCATAGGGTAGGTCTTATTTTTAAATTTTGAGGAACCTCCACACTGTTTTCCAGAGTGGCTGCACCAATTTGCATTCCCACCAACAGTGCAAGAGGGTTCCTGTTTCTCCACATCCTCTCCAGCATCTCTAGTCTCTTGATTTGTTCATTTTAGCCACTCTGACTGGTGTGAGTTGATATCTGAGTGTGGTTTTGATTTGTATTTCCCTGATAAGGAGCGACATTGAGCATCTTTTCATGTCCCTGTTGGCCATCTGGATGTCTTCTTTAGAGAACTGTCTATTCATGATTTCTGCCCATTTCTTCACTGGGTTATTTGTTTTTCGGGTGTGGAGTTTGGTGAGCTCTTTATAGATTTTGCATACTAGCCCTTTATCCGATATGTCATTTGCAAATATCTTTTCCCATTCCGTTGGTTGCCTTTTAGTTTTGTTGGTTGTTTCCTTTGCTGTGCAGACGCTTTTTATCTTCATAAGGTCCCAATAGTTCATTTTTACTTTTAATTCCCTTGCCTTTGGGGATGTGCCGAGTAAGACATTGCTATGGCTGAGGTCAGAGAGGTCTTTTCCTGCTTTCTCCTCTAGGGTTTTGATGGTTTCCTGTCTCACATTCAGGTCCTTTATCCATTTTGAGTTCATTTTTGTGAATGGTGTACGAAAGTGGTCTAGTTTCAATCTTCTGCACATTGCTGTCCAGTTCTCCCAGCACCATTTGTTAAAGAGACTGTTTTTTTCCATTGGATGTTCTTTCCTGCTTTGTCAAAGATTAGTTGGTCATACGTTTGTGGGTCTAATTCTGGGGTTTCTATTCTATTCCATTGGTCTATGTGCCTGTTTTTGTGCCAATACCATGCTGTCTTGATGATGACAGCTTTGTAGCAGAAGCTAAAGTCTGTGATTGTGATGGTCCTGCTTTGGTCTTCTTCTTCAAAATTACTTTGGCTATTCGGGGCCTTTTGTGGTTCCATATGAATTTTAGGATTGCTTGTTCTAGTTTTGAGAAGAATGCTGGTGCAATTTTGATTGGGATTGCATTGAATGTGTAGATAGCTTTGGGTAGTATTGACATTTTGACAATATTTATTCTTCCAATCCATGAGCAGGGAATATCTTTCCATTTCTTTATATCTTCTTCATTTCCTTCATAAGCTTTCTATAGTTTTCAGCATACAGATCTTTTACATCTTTGGTTAGATTTATTCCTAGGTATTTTATGCTTCTTGGTGCAGTTGTGAATGGGATCAGTTTCTTTATTTGTCTTTCTCTTGCTTCATTCTTAGTGTATAAGAATGCAACTGATTTCTGTACATTGATTTTGTATCTGCAACTTTCCTAAATTCATACATCAGTTCTAGCAGACTTCTGGTGGAGTCTATCGGGTTTTCCATGTATAATATCATGTCATCTGCAAAAAGATGACTGCAAAAACTCACTGCAAAAAGTGAAAGCTTGACTTCATCTTTGCCAATTTTGATGCCTTTGATTTCCTTTTGTTGTGTGATTGCTGATGCTAGAACTTCCAACACTATGTTAAACAACAGCGGTGAGAGTGGGCATCCCTGTCGTGTTCCTGATCTCAGGGAAAAAGCTCTCAGTTTTTCCCCATTGAGGATGATGTTAGCTGTGGGCTTTTCATAAATGGCTTTTATGATCTTTAAGTATGTTCCTTCTATCCTGACTTTCTTGGGGGTTTTTATTAAGAAACATTGCTGAATTTTGTCAAAGGCCTTTTCTGCATCAATTGACAGGATCATATGTTTCTTGTCTTTTCTTTTACTAATGTGATGTATCACATTGATTGATTTGTGAACGCTGAACCAGCCCTGCATCCCAGGAATGAATCCCACTTGATCATGGTGAATAATTCTTTTTATATGCTGTTGAATTTGATTTGCTAGTATCTTATTGAGAATTTTTGCATCCGTATTCATCAGGGATATTGGCCTGTAGTCCTCTTTTTTTGCTGGGTCTCTGTCTGGTTTAGGAATCTAAGTAATGCTGGCTTCATAGAATGAGTCTGGAAGTTTTCCTTCCCTTTCTATTTCTTGGAATAGCTTGAGAAGGATAGGTATTATCTCTGCTTTAAACGTCTGGTCAAACTCCCCTGGGAAGCCATCTGGTCCTGGACTCTTATTTGTTGGGAGATTTTTGATAATTGATTCAATTTCTTCGCTGGTTATGGGTCTGTTCAAGCTTTCTATTTCCTCCGGATTGAGTTTTGGAAGCGTGTGGGTGTTTATGAATTTGTCCATTGCTTCCAGGTTGTCCAGTTTGTTGGAATATAATTTTTCATAGTATTCCCTGATAATTGCTTGTATCTCTGAGGGATTGGTTGTAATCATTCCATTTTCATTCATGATTTCATCTATTTGGGTCATCTCCCTTTTCTTTTTGAGAAGCATGGCTAGAGGTTTGTCAAGTTTGTTTATTTTTTCAAAAAAACAACTCTTGGTTTTGTTGATCTGCTCTACAGTTTTTTTTTTTAGATTCTATATTGTGTATTTCTGCTCTGATCTTTATAATTTCTCTTCTTCTGCTGGATTTAGGCTGTCTTTGCTGTTCTGCTTCTATTTCCTTTAGGTGTGCTGTTAGAATTTGTATTTGGGATTTTTCTTGTTTCTTGAGATAGGCCTGGATTGTAATGTATTTTCCTCTCAGGACTGCCTTTGCTGCATCCCAAAGCGTTTGGATTGTTGTATTTCCATTTTCGTTTGTTTCCATGTATTTTTTAATTTCTTCTCTAATTGCCTGGTTGACCCATTCATTTTTTAGTAGGGTGTTCTTTAACTCCATGCTTTTGGAGGTTTTCCAGAGTTTTTCCTGTGGTTGATTTCAAGCTTCATCGCATTGTGGTCTGAAAGTATGCATGGTATGATTTCAATTCTTGTATACTTATGAAGGGCTGTTTTGTGACCCAGTATGTGATCTATCTTGGAGAATGGTCCAAGTGCACTCGAGAGGAAAGTATAATGTTGCTTTGGGATGCAGAGTTCTAAATATATCTGTCAAGTCCATCTGATCCAATGTATCATTCAGCGCCCTTGTTTCTTTATTGACTGTGTGTCTAGATGATCTATCCATTTCTGTAAGTGGAGTGTTAAAGTTCCCTGTAATTACCACATTCTTATCAATAAGGTTGCTTATGTTTGTGAGAAGTTGTTTTTTTATATTTGGGGGCTCCTGTATTCAGTGCATAGACATTTATAATTGTTAGCTCTTCCTGATGGATAGACCCTGTAATTATTATATAATGCCCTTCTTCATCTCTTGTTACAGCCTTTAAAGTCTAGTTTGTCTGATATAAGTATGGCTACTCCAGCTTTCTTTTGGCTTCCAGTGGCATGATAAATAGTTCTCCATCCCCTCACTCTCAATCTGAAGTTGCCCTCAGGTTTAAAATTAGTCTCTTGTAGACAGCAAATAGATGGGTCTTTTTTTTGATCCATTCTGATACCCTATGTCTTTTGGTTGGTGCATTTAGTCCATTTACATTCAGTGTTATTATAGAAAGATACGGGTTTAGAGTCATTGTGATGTCCATAGGTTTCATACTTGTAGCGATGTCTCTGGTACTTTGTCTCACAGGATCCCCCTTAGGATCTCTTGTAGGGCTGGTTTAGTGGTGACGAATTCCTTCAGTTTTTGTTTGTTTGGGAAGACCTTTATCTCTCCTTCTATTCTAAATGACAGACTTGCTGGCTAAAGGATTCTTGGGTGCATATTTTTCCTGTTCATCACATTGAAGATCTCCTGCCGTTCCTTTCTGGCCTGCCAAGTTTCAGTAGAGAGATCGGTCACGAGTCTTGTAGGTCTCCCTTTATATGTTGGAGCACGTTTATCTCTAGCCACTTTCAGAATTTTCTCTTTATCCTTGTATTTTTCCAGTTTCACTGTGATATGTCATGCAGAAGATCGATTCAAGTTACGTCTGAAGGGAGTTCTCTGTGCCTCTTGGATTTCAATGCCTTTTTCCTTCCCCAGATCTGGGAAGTTCTCAGCTATTATTCCTTCAAGTACACCTTTAGCACCTTTCCCTCTCTCTTCCTCGTCTGGAATACCAATTATGCGTATATTATTTCTTTTTAGTGTGTCACTTAGTTCTCTAATTTTCCCCTCCTACTCCTGGATTTTTTTATATCTTTTTCTTAGCTTCTTCTTTTTCCATAATTTTATCTTCTAGTTCACCTATTCTCTCCTCTGCCTCTTTAATCCGAACCGTAGTTGTCTCCATTTTATTTTGCAGCTCATTGATAGGATTTTTTAGCTCCTCCTGTCTGTTCCTGAGTCCCTTGATCTCTGTAACAAGAGATTTTCTGCTGTCCTTGGTACTGTTTTCAAGCCCAGTGATTAATTTTATGACTATTATTCTAAATTCACTTTCTGTTATATTGTTTAAATCATTTTTGATCAGTTTGTTAGCTGTTGTTATTTCCTGGACGCTTTTCTGAGGGGAATTCTTCCGTTTTGTCATTTTGGATAGTCCCTGGAGTGGTGTGGGGCTGAGGGCACTTCCCCTGTGCTGTCTTGAATAACTTGCATTTGTGGGTGGGGCCACAGTCAGACCTGATGTCTGCCCCCAGTCCACTGCTGGGGCCACAGTCAGACTGGTGTGTGCCTTCTCTTCCCCTCTCCTAGGTGCGGGATTCACTGTGGGGTGGTGTGGCCTGTCTGGGCTACTTGCACACTGCCAGGCTTGTGGTGCTGGGGATCTGGTGTATTAGCTGGGGTGGATCGGCCAGGTGCACAGGGGCGGGAGGGGCAGGCTCAGCTCGATTTTCCTTCGGAGATCTGCTTCGGGAGGGGTCCTGTGGCCCAGGGAGGGAGTCCCACCCGCCGGAGGGATGGATCTGGAGAAGCACAGCTTTGGGTGTTTGCCCATTGCAAGCAAGTTCCCTAGCAGGAACTGGTTCCTTTTGGGAATATGGCTGGGGAATTGGCGAGGGAGATGGCGCTGGTGAGTGCCTTTTTTCCCTGCCAAGCTGAGCTCTGTTGTCCGGGGCTCAACAATCTTCCTCCCGTTGTCCTCCAGTCCTCCTGTTCTCCGAGCAGAGCTGGTAGCTTATAACCTTCCAGATGTCAATTCCTGCTTGCTGTTGGAATACACTCCGTCTGGCTCCTCAGCTTTTGCCAGCCAGACTTGGGGGCTCTGCTTGGCCGGTGGGCCACCCCTCTGCCCCGGCTCCTTTCCGCCATTCCTACCCTCTTCCGTGGGCCTGTCATCTGAGCTTGGCTCCGGAGACTCCCTTCTGCTAATCTTCTGGCGGTTTTCTGGGTTATTTAGGCAGGTGTAGGTGGAATCTAAGTGATCAGCAGGACGCGCGGTGAGCCCAGCGTCCTCCTACGCTGCCATCTTCCCAAGATCCTCAATAATGTGAGTTTTTGTGGGTTTTTTTCTTTATCTGTTTTCTGGTTTTTGTTTTGTTTTGTGTTCTGAGGAGGTGAAGTGAAGATTGGAGAAAGTCCTTTTCCAGGGATCCTAATAAATCTTTACATAAGAAATTATCTGCTTTTCTTACATGTAGGTCTTAATTTTGAATCATACTTACCAGACCATCGAGATTTCTCATTTTGTAATGTGCGTTCACAAGAAAGATTATGTAAATAAAAATAACAAGCACACTTCTATATAATGATGACTGTACATTTATGAATAGATTCATCTATTCAATAATATTTAATGAATTCCTACAGTATTTAATATTCCAACCACTGCAGCAGGAAGATTAAGCATGTACATACAGAAAACACAACAATGTAGCACTGTATGTGGTATAAAAGGTTAAACATTTCAGTTCAGAAGAGAGGGAGAGAATTTATTACTCAAAGAGAATACAAAAGATTAAGGAGCAGGAGAATGCTGTTGTCTCAGCTATCTTTGATGAAAGTTTAACTCATCAGTATAAGGTAGTTTGGAGACTTAAGTGCTTGGAAACAAGAGGACTACATACTGGGCTTTATAATGATGGTTTACATGAAAAGAATTTTACATTGAATATAGAATGGCAGCTGTGCATATGAAAACTAGATTACAGAAACAAACAAACAAACAAACAAACACAAAGCATCACAAAGTTAGAAGAAGCAGGTCCTAACAGTGTTTGGATATTGAGTAATAATAAAGAAAAAAATAAAAAAAAATCAGTATATTTTGTTGGAAAAAATGTATAATTAGAAGAATCAGGAAAGTCAGAAGAAAATACAAGTATGAGAAACATGGTGAATTTGATGAATGCTGAAAACCTATGTTGGTAAGAACTGTTAAACCCAGACTTCTGTTAAAAAAGGTTCAGTCCAATCACCACCAGAATTCTGCTAACATTAGACTAACAAGGCTCCTACCTCATTTTATGCCCTAGAGGAGTTAAGTTGTGCAAAAATTCTGTCTTCATCACCCTAGAACAAATTTTTTGTTAAAGTGAATAGTGAGACATGTAACTTATGATGGAAAAAGGATTACAATTAAAAGTGCATTTTAAGTACAGAGGGGTAAAAACACTCTCTTCACATCTGTTTAACCTTCTGAGACTGCTGGATTTCTAATACAAGAAATTCGGTTTAAGAGTATCTATGGGCATATACCAGTATTTGGTATGTGAGAGGAATGTGTTGTCATTGCTTATTTTTGTGGTACAAATACAGGCGGAATCAGAGGATAATAGGAAAGTAAGAAAATCCTTAAAAAGAATTTCTGTAGCTTGTCAATTCTGTAGCTTTTTAGTTCTTCCTCCTCTGCTTCAGACCCATGTTCATAAAATATATTCTTTCAAAAAATGAAGGAAATTACATTTGTTTGTATTTATCTAGTGTTAACTTAGCACTTTCTATCTGTGAAGATGTACCAGTTGTTACAACAATCCAAACTAAGCTTAAAAATTAAATTTTAAAAGTATAAATGACAAAATGAAAATGTTAATTGAGGACACTCATTAATACTTTTATCATAGTACTAAGAATCACCAACACAATGCTAAGAAGAGCTATCTTAATGAAAGTGAAAGAGTAAACCCATATTGATATATTGAGGAAGACCTTTGTAAAGAAAGACTGGTTAAAAAAATCATTATCCGGGATGCCTGGGTGGTTCAGTCAGTTAAGCGTCCGACTTTGGCTCAGGTCATGATATCTCAGTTTGTGAGTTTGAGCCCCATGTCGGGCTCTGAGCTAACAGCTCGGAGACTGGAGTCTCCTTCAGATTCTGTGTCACCTTCTCTCTCTGCCCCTACCCCACTTTTGTTCTGTCTCTATCAAAAATAAATAAAATATTTTTTTAATTTAAAAATAATTATCCATGAAATTCAAGAAATATTGGTTCAAAAAGTACTGGATAAATCATACCATTTATAATTTATGTGAGAAAAATGGATTTAAATTTGTTTTATTTTTGTATTTGACTTTCAGATATAACTGACCTTCAGATTAATTTTCTGGTACCAATTTCCCATTAATAATTAATGTTCCAAACCAACTCTCAAGTAGGCTTTCTCAACTTCTGATTTGAGATATGGTATGCTCTTTGATTATATGCCAGTTTTTATTTAACCTTCAAATGAAGCACACATTCAAATAAATATCATTACTGAATTCCAATTTAAAATTGTTTTGATTTAAATTAAATTTAATTGACAGAACTCTTAAAACAAGTTAAAAAAAAAAAAAGAAAACCTAAATCATTTATTGGCATTAGTTCCATAGTTACTCTCTTATATCTATCAGTTATTAAATCTATGTAGTCTTTATAAAATGTTTCACAAATTAATGAATAAAATTATTTAGCTTGAATATCAATTATACAAGTTGTTTTAAATTTGCCAGTTTAATAAGAATTTATTTGCTTAAGTAAATTTTTAAAAGTATAAAGGACAAGATGAGAACGTTAATTTAAATACATTATTATTTAAAATACTGTGCCCCATCACTCCTTTTGATTGTACTACTCTCAAAATTGACGCTGATGATCTGATGGATGGAAATATAATTAAGAATGAAGAAGTCCTTAAAAGCCATGAAGTACAGAGAAAATACATCCAACTCTAACAACTCTACTACTATAAGACTTCAAAATTTGGGAAACTTGTCATTACACTAGGCCAATTTTTATGTGAATTTATGATTTACATGATTACCTAAAATGCTAGTTTCCTTTGGACCTCCTTCAATTGCTTATGGTATCCAAAAGCAAGAGAGATAACAATTTATGCATTCTTTCTATCTCTTTTTAATTTATCAATCTATAATTTATTGATATACTGTCTATATACACAAAGACACACATAGAGCATGTGTCTATTATTATGCCTGTACATATACATATTTGTGTGCAATATATACATATATATGTAAAATGTGTGTGAAATACACAATATAGTTTTGACCTAACTTATATGTACTAGGTTTAAATGTTGGTTCTAATTGTTACCAGATGTGTGAAATTTAGCAAATTAATTAGTTTTTCTAAACCTCAGTTTTGTCATCTGTGAAATATATATGATGTTACCTCTTACATTATAAAATTATGGGAAATAATCAGCATAATCCTAGAGAGCACTTAACACACTGAATAGTATATAAATAGGTAATGCTAGACATTTTATAAACATACATATATGAAATGATCCAAAAAATTTAAATCTACAATAAAAAGCCCAAATCTATTTTAAAAATCCAGAACTATTTCAGAAATACACATCATCAATTTTATGTCATACTAAATGAAGATCCCCATGAAATAGGCATTAAATTTCTGTCAATTCTGCTGTGAAATCAAGTATAGATTAGAGAAGACTTTTGCAACATGATATAACCCTGTACTGTAAATAATGAACTAATTCTTAATCTGGAAATTAAATGAATTTATTTTATAAACTGAAATTTGGAATCCCTCTTAAGCAACATTGTGGCTTTCAGTGGTTCAAACCAAAAGTCACAACCAGTTGTGTCATTTTACTGCTGGTTTTTGGCTGTAAGCTAAAATCAAACAACAAACATCTGTGAGTGTAGGTCGTCAGAAACAACAAATAACAGTTTAGTATGCAGTTCCCTCTGCTAGAACACTGTTTTACATTTGAACTACACCCTTCCTTCTTGGTTTAATTAACTGTATTCATCATTTAAGACTTGGGCTAAGTGTCATTTCCATAGGTAAGCTTTTCCTGGTTCCTAAAACTGGATTAGTTCCACAGTTGCTTTCCTAGACCCTATCTCATGGTCAGAACTCAAGACGTATTTAAAAGTTACTCATATTCTAGACTGTCATTTTCCAAAACAGTGTTCAGTTAAGCCCCAGGCTCTCTCAAAGATGCTGTTGGGAATTGAGGGAAAAATATAATGGGTATGGCTCTGAGATTTAACTAAGGTGATTAGATTATATTGCATTTATATTTTGCAATTCAATGTAGGATTTCATTTGGAAACATGGTCTATGTTTTAATAGTTTGAAAACCATTACCAAGAAAACCATTAACTCATCCAACAAACTGTGAAGAGTTATTCCATTTCAGGGAGTGTTCCAGGCATCAGGGGTACAACAGCTGATAGGATAAACAAACCCTAGTCTTTAGGGAACATATACTGTTGAGAGGATAACTCAAATTATCCATCATGTTTTTTCACTGCCATAATGTTAAGTTGGTAGCACTCTTAGAATTTTAACTGAAAAAAATATTAGATTTAATTCCAAATGCTCCATGAGGAAATGGAGGCTAAAAGAAAGAAGACTCATTTAATATCCCAATCAGTCATATATAAGAGATGAATCACTGGTTTCTCCTCCTGAAACCAAGACCACACTGTATGTTAACTAACTTAAATTTAAATAAAGGGGTGCCTGGGTGGCTCAGTCAGTTAAGCGACCAACTTCAGCTCAGGTCATGATCTCACAGTTTGTGAGTTTGAGCCCCGCATCAGGCTCTGTGCTGACAGCTTGGAGCCTGAAGCCTGTCTCGGATTCTGTCTCCCTCTGTCTCTGCCCGTCCCCTGCTCGTGCTCTGTCTCTCTCTCTCTCTCTCTCTCTCTCTCTCTCAAATAAAATAAACATTAAAAAAACTAAAAATAAATAAATACATAAATAAACAAATAAGATCACAGGACACAACAGAGCTGGAGTTAAAACATAGGCCAGATTCTCAGTGCAACATACTCAAATACTCTGTCTGTAATCTAATGCTGCAAAGAACATGAGGGTTGAGGTGTCTTTTTAATACAGTGATTTGATTTCTTTCAGATATATACCCAGAAGTGAAATTGCTAGATAATATTGTAGTTCTATTTTTACTTTTTTGAGGAACCTCAATATTGTTTTTTATAGTGTCTGTACCAGTTTATATTCCCACCAACAATGTGCAAGGCTTTCCTTTTCTCCACACCTGTTTCAATATTTTTTGCTTATCTTTTAGATAATAGCCATCCTAAGAGCCACCTACTGAGGTGCTATCTCATTTTGGTTTTGACTTGCATTAACCTGATGTTGGTGATATTGAGCATCTTTTCATGTACGTATTGGCCATTTCTATATCTTCTTGTTTTTTGTTTTGTTTTACATTTCAAGTTTTTACTTAAATTTTAGTTGCTTAACATATGTTTAATATTATTTTCAGGAGTAGAATTTAGTGATTCATCACTTATATATAACACCCAGTGTTCATCACAAGTGCCCTACTTAATACAGCATCCCTCAGTGTTTCCTCTATAGTTAACAATCTCTTATGGTTTGCTTTCATCTCTTTTTCCTATATCTTGTGTGGAAAAAATGTGTATTCAGATCCTTTGCTCATTTTTTAAACTGGATTTTTTTTTTTTTTTTTTTTTTTTTTTTGCTTTTGAGTTCTGTGAGTTTCTTCCATACTTTGGATAATAACACTTCATCCAATGTCTGGTTTGCAAATACTATCTTATTTTATTGACTGCCTTTTCATGTTGATGAACATTTCTATTGTGAAGAAGCTTTTTAGCTTGATTTACCCCAACTGTTCATTTTTTATTTTGTGGCTTGTGTGTTAGGTGTCATATCCGAAAAATCAAGGCCAAGACCTATCTCAAAGAGCTTTGTCCTGTTTTATTGGGGATTTTTATGGCTTCAGGTCTTTCACATAAACCTTTTATCCATTTCAAGTTAATATTTGAAATAAAGGTCTAGTTTCATTATTTTCCATGCCCATATCCAATTTTCACAGCACCATTTATTGTCTCTCTTCCAATGAGTGTTCTTGGCTCTATGTCAAATATTAGTTGGCTGTTTATATGTCATTTGGGATTTGTCTTTCTCTAACTTATTTCACTTAGCATTACACGCTCTAGCTCTATTCATGTCATTACAAGTATCAAGATCTCATTCTTTTTTATGCCTACATAATATTCCACTATATATACCACCTCTTCTTTGTCTATTCATCTACCAAAGTACACTTGAGTTGCTTCTGTAATTTTATTATTGTAAAAAATGCTTCTTTAAACACAGGGTACATGTATCCCTTTAAATTAGTGTTTTTGTATATTTTGGGTAAATATCCAGTAGTGTGATTACTGAATCAGAGGGTAATTTTGTTTTTAACTTTTTGAGAAACCTCCATACTGTTGTCCACAGTGGCTGCACCAGTGTGCATGACAACCAACAGTACACAAGGGTTCCTTTATCTTCACATCCTTCCCAACACCTGTTATTTCTTGTGTTTTTGGCTTGAGCCATTCTGACAGGTGTGAGGTGATGTCTCAATACAGTTTTGATTTGCATTTCCCTGATTATGAGTAATGTTGAGCATCTTTTCATGGCTCTGTTCACCATCTGGATGTCTTCTTTGGAGAAATGTCTGTTTATGTGTTCTGCCCATTTTTTAATTGGAATTTTTGGGGTGGTTGAATTTTATAATTTTTAAATATATTTTAGATACTAACCTTTTATCAGATATGTCATTTGCAAATATATTTTCACATTTAGTAGGTTGCCTTTCACAGTTATCAATCAGTTTCTTCATTGTGTGGATCCTTTTTTATTTTGATGTAGTCCCAATAGTTGATTTTTTTAAATTTTATTTCCCTTGGCTCAGGAGACATATCTGGAAACATGTTGCTGTGGCCAATATCAGGGACATTACTGTCTTAGCTCTTGTCTAGGATTTTTATGGTTTCAAGTCTTACATTTAGGTCTTTCATCCATTTTGAGTTTATTGTTGTATATGGTGTAAGATAGTCCAGGTTTATTCTTTTGCATGTAGTTGACCAGTTTTACCAATACCATTTCTTGAAAAGATTTTCTTTTTCCTATTGGATAGCTGAAGTTTAATTGACCATATAATTGTGGGTTAAATTATGGGTTTTCTATTCTGTTCCCTTATCTATATGTCTATTTTGTGCCAATAATACCCTGTTTTGATTACTACAGCTTTGTAATACAACTTGAAGTCTGGAATTGTGGTGCCTCCAGTTTTGTTTTCCTTTTTTACAGCTATTTTGGTTATTTGGGGTATTTTTTGCTCCGTACAAATTTTTGGATTGTTTATTCTAGTTCTATGAAAAATTCTCTTGGTATTTTGATGCAAATTTCATAAAATCTGTATATTTCTCTTGGCAGTGTAGAAATTTTAACAATATTTGTTCTTCTAATCCATGAGCATGGAATGTCTTTCCATTTCTTTGTGTTGTCTTAAATTTCTTTCATAAATGTTTTATAGATTTCAGAGTACAGGTTGTTCACTTCCTTGGATAAATTTATTCCTAGATATTTTATTATTTTTTTGTACAATTGTGAATGGAATTATTTTCTTAATTTCTCTTTCTGCTGCTTCATTATTGTATAGAAATAAAATAAATTTCTTTACAATGATTTTGTATCCTGTAACTTTTCTGAATTCATTTATTACTTCTAACATTTTTTTTGTGAATCTTTTGGGTTTTTGATATAGAGCATCCTGTCATCTGCATATAGTAAAAGTTTTAGTTCCTTCTTACTGATTTGGTTGTCTTTTATGTCTTTTTGTTGCCTAATTGCTATGGCTAGGACTACCAGTATACAAGTGGTGAAGGTGGACATCCTTGTCTTGTTACTATTTTTAGGGGGAAAGCTCTCAGGTTTTCCCCATTATGATGTTCACTGTGTGATTTTCATATATGTCCTTTAGTATGTTGAGATATGTTTCCTCCAAACTTAATCTGTTAAGGGATTTTATCAAGAACAAATGTTATACTTTGTGAAATGTTTTTTCAGCATTTATTGAAATAATCATATGGGTTGTGTCCTTTCTCTTATTGATAGGATGTATCACATTGATTGATTTGTAAATATTGACAAACCCTTTCATTACATGAATAAATCCCACTTGATCCTGATGAGTTATTTTCTAATCTATTGGATTCAGTTTCCTAGTATTTTGTTGAAGATGTTTGCATTTATGCTCATCAGAGGTGTTGGCCTGTTGTTATTTTTTGTGGAGTTTTATTTGTTTTGGTATCATGGTGATACTCGCCTCATAAAATGAAGTCAGAAGTTTTTCTTCTTTTTTCTATTTTCTCTCAAGATTTGATTTAAATAAAGTTATTTAACCTATGGTGTACTAATGGTTTCATGAGTAGAATTTAGAGATTCATCACTTACATATAACACACAATGCTCATCAAATCAAGTACCCTCCTTAATTCTCATCATCCATTTAGCCCATCCTCCACCCACCTCCCCTCCAGCAACCTTCAGTTTGTTCTCTATTGTTAAGAGTCCCTTATGGTTTGCTTCCCTCTTGTTTTTATCTTATTTTACTTTACCTTCTTTCCCCGCTATGTTCATTTTTTAAAATTCTACATATGAATGAAATCATATGGTATTTGTCTTTCTTTGACTGATTTATTTCACTTAGCATAATACAGACTAGCTCCATCCATGTCCTTGCAAATGGAAATATTTCATTCTTTTTCATCACCTATTAGTGTTCAGTTGTATATATATACACTACATCTTTTCCATTCATCAGTCAATGGACATTCAGGCTCTTTCCATAATGTGGCTATTGTTGATAGTGCTCTATAAACATTTGGTTTCATGTGCTCTTTGAAGCAGTATTTTTGTATCCTTTGGTATCTTTTAGTAGTAAACATTGTGGGTCATAGGGTAGTTCTATATTTAACTTTCTGAGGAACTTCCACACAGTCTTCCAGAGTGGCTGCAACAGTTTAAATTCCCACCAACAGTGCAAAAGGGTTCTCCTTTCCTGTTATCCTTGCCAACACCTGTTGTTTCCTAAGTTGTAAATTTTAGCCATTCTGACAGGTATCATTTTTGATTTTGGTTTTGATATGACTCTGAGAATTTTACAATGCATGTTAAATATTTGTATGTTTTTCCTGGAGAAAAGTCCGTCAAGGTCTTCTGCTCATTTCTTAACTGGAATATTTGTTTTTAGGTGTTGAGATTGATAAGTTATTTATATATTTTGGATACTAGCTCTTTATCCAATATATCAATTGCAAATATCTTTTCACATTCCATAGGTTGCCTTTTAGTTTTGTTTGTTTTTCTCACTATGAAGAAGTTTTTATTTTGATGAAGTGCCAACAGTTTATTTTTACTTTTGTTTTCCTTGCCTCTAGCAATGTGTCTAGTAAGACTTTGCAATGGCAGAGGTTAAAAAGGTTGCTGTCTGTCTTATCCTCTAGGGTTTCCTGTCTCACATTTAGGTCTTTCAGTCATTTTGAATTTGCATTATGTATGGTGTAAGAAAGTGATACACTTTCATTCTGCATGATGTTGTCCAGTTTCTGTGCACTCTTTGTTGGTAAGAAAATCTTTTTTTTTTCCATTGCATATTCTTTCCTGCTTTGTCAAAGATTTGTTTTCCATATAGTTGTTCAGCTATTTCTGGGTTTTCTATTCTGTTCCAATGATCTATGTGTCTGTTTTTGTGCCACTACCATACTGTCTTGATGATTGCAGCTTTGTAATACATCTTGAAGACCAGAGATGTGAAGCTTCCTGCTTTTCTTTTCTTTTTCAAGATTGCTTTGAAACAACAGGGATGTACACTCGCACCACTGTTGTTCAACATAGTGTTTTAAGTCCTAGCCTCAGCAATCAGACAACAAAGGGAAATAAAAGGCATCTGAACAGGCAAGGAGGAAGTCAAACTTTCACTCCTCGCTTATGCCATAACACTATATGTGGAAAACTCGAAATACTCCACCAAAAAGTGCTAGTTAGAACTTATGCATGAATTAAGCAAAGTCCCAGGATATTAAATTAATGTACAGAAGTTGGTTGCATTTCAATACACGAATAATGAAACAGCAGAAAGAGAAATCAAGGAATTGATCCCATTAATAATTACACCAAAACCCGTAAAACACCTAGGAATAAACCTAACCAAAAAGGTAAAAGATCTGTATGCTGAAAACTATAGAAAACTAATGAAAGAAATTGAAGAAGACACAAAGAAATGGAAAAACATTACATGTTCATTGATTGGAAGAACATTGTTAAAATGTTGACACTATCCAAAGCATTCTATGTATTCAATACAAACCCAATTATAATAACACCAGCATTCTCCACAGAGCAAGAACAAACAATCCTAATATTTGTATGGAACCACAAAAGACCCTGAATAGGCAAAGTAATGCTTAAAAAGGAAACCGAAGCTGGAGGAATTACTATTCTGGACTTCAAGCTGTATTACAAAGCTGTAATCATCAAAATAGTATGGTTCTGACACAAGAACAGACACATAAATCAATGGAACCAAATAGACAACCCAGAAATAGACACACAAATATGTGGCCAACTAACCTCATACAAAGCAGTGAAGAATAGCCAATGTAAAAAAGACAGTCTGTTCAGCAAATGGTGCTGGGAAAACTGGACAGTGCCATGCAGAAGAATTAACCTGGACCACGTTCTTACACCATACACAAAAATAAACTCAAAATGGATCAAAGACCTAAATGTAATACAGGAAACCATCAAAATACTAGAGGAGAAAAGAGGCAACAACCTATTTGACCTAGGCCACAACAACTCCCTAGGAGACATCTCTCCCGAGGCAAAGGAAATGAATGCAAACATGAACTATTGGGACCTCATCAAGATAAAAAGCTTCTGCACAGCAAAGGAAACAATCAACAAAACTAAAAGGCAACTAATGAAATGGGAGAAGATATTTGCAAATTACATATTAGATAAAGGACTACCATCCAAAATCTATACAGAACTTACCAAACTCAATGCACAAAAAAACAAATAATCCAGTGAAGAAATGGAAGAATGACATGAACAGACACTTTTCCAAAGAAGACATCCAGATGGCTAATAGACACATGAAAAAGTGCTCAACATTTATCATCATCAAGAAAATATAAATCAAAACCACAATGAGATTCCACCTCACACCTGTCAGAATGGCTAAAATTAACAACTCAGGAAACAATAGATGTTGGCTAGGATCAGGAGAAAAGGGAACACTTTTGAACAGCTGGTGGGAATGCATACTGTTGCAGCTACTCTGGAAAACAGTATGGAGGTTCCTTAAAAAATAAAAAAATTGAGATACTCTACAGCCCAGTGATTTCACTAATAGGTATTTATCCAAAGGATACAAAAATGCTGATTTGAAGAGGCACACGCACCACAATGTTTATAGCAGCACTATCAATAATAGCCAAATTACAGAAAGAACCCGAATGTCCATCAACTGACAAATTGATAAAGAAGATGTGGTATATACACAATGGAATATTAACCTGCCATAAAAAAGAATGAAGTTTTGTCATTTGCACCAACATAGATGGAACTAGAGTGTATTGTGCTAAGTGAAATATGTCAAAGAAAGATAAATATTATGATTTCACTCATATGTGAAATTAAAAAAAAAACACAGATGAACATAGGAGAAGGAAAAGAAAAATAAGATAAAAACAGAGAAGGAGGCAAACCATCAGAATCTTAAATTACAGAGAACAAACTGAGGTTTTCTGGAGGGGAGTTGGGTAGGGGGATGGACTAAAGGGATGATGGGCATTAAAGGAGGACACTTGTTGGGATGAGCCCTGGGGGTTATATGTAAGTGATGAATCACTAAATTCTACTCTTGAAATCATTATTACACTATATGTGAACTAGTTTGGACTTAAATAAAATAAAAATAAAAGATTGTTTTGGCTATTTGGGTTCTTTTCTGGTTCTATTCAAATTTTAGGATTGTTTGTTCTAGCACTGTGAAAAATGTTGGTGGTATTTTGATAGGGACTACAGTAAATGTGTTTGTTACTATGGGTAGTATAGACTTTTTAACAATATTTGTTCTTCCAATCCATGAGCATGTAATGTTTTTTTCATTACTTGGATGCTCCAAATTCTTTAGTAATTATTCAATAATTTTCAGAGTACTGATATTTTACCTCTTTCTTTAGGTTTATTCCTAGATGTGATTGTAAATGAGATCAATGACTTTATTTCTCTTTCTCCTGCTTCATTATTGGAGTATAGGAATGCAAGAAATTTCTGTACATTGATTTTATATTGTTTGACTTAAATGATTTTGTGTATCACTTCTAGCAAATTTTTAAAAAGTCTTTCAGATTTTCCACATCAGTGTTATGTCTTCTACAAAGAGTGAAAGTTTGACTTATTTCTTGTGGATTTGGGTACCTTTTATTTCTTTTTGTTGCCTCAGTGATAAGTCTAGGACTTCCAGGACAATGTTGATAGTGATGAGAGTGGATATCCATGTAGTGTTCATGACCTTATATTAAAAATCTATGATCTTATGGGGAAAAAAAAACTTATGGGAAAAAACAAAAGTTTTTCCCCATTTAGGATGATATTAACTGTGGGTCTTTCATATATGGGCTTCATGATGTTGAAGCTTGTTCCTTCTATCCTTACTATCTTGAGGATTTTTATGAAGAAACAATGCTGTACTTTGTAAAATGGTTTTTCTGCATTTACTGAGAGAATCATATGGTTCTTATCCTTTCTTTAATTAATTAATCAAACTGATTGATTTCAACATATTGAACTCCCCCTTCAGCCTAGGAATAATCTCACTCTATGGTGTTGTACCACTCTTTTAATGTACGGTTGCATTCGATTTGCTAGTATCTTGTTAAGAATTATTCCATCAATGTTCATTATGGGATAGTGGCCTGCAATTCTCTTTTTTAGTGGGTCTTTCTTTGGTTTTGGAATCAAGGTAATGCTGGACCTAAAAAATGAGTTTGGAAGTTTCCCTTCTATGTCTATTTTTTTAGATCAGTTTCAGCAGAAAAGGTATTAATTCTTCTTTACATGTTTGGTAGCATTCCCCTGGAAAGCCATATGGCACTGGACTCTAGTTTGTTGGAAGATTTTTGATTAATAATTCCATTTCTTTGTGGTTATGGGTCTGTTCAAATTTTCACTTTCTTCCTATTTCATTTGTGGTGGTTCAGATGTTTCTAGGAATTTATTCATTTCTTCCAGATTGCCCCATTTGTTGGTATATAAATGCTCATGATATTCTCTTATATTTGTTTGTATATTTGTGGTGTTGGTTGTGATCTCTCCTCTTTCATTTGTGATTTTATTTATTTATCCCCTTTCTCTTTTCTCTTTGATATGTTTGGCTAGGGGTTTATAATTTTTCTTAATTACTTCAATGAACCAGCTCTTAGTTTCATTAATCTGTTCTATAGTTTTTTTTTTTTAATTTTTGCATCATTTATTTTTGCTCTAATCTTTATTATTTCCCTTCTTCTGCTGGTTTTGAGCTTTATTTGCTGTTCTTTTCCAGCTACTTTATGTGTAAGTTTAGTTTTTGTATTTGAAACTTTTCTTTCTTCTTGACGAGGACCTGTGTTGCTATATACTTCCCTCTTATTACAACCTTTGCTGTATCCCAAAGGTTTTGTTTGGACTGTAACACTTTCATCATCATTGGCTTACGTGTTTTTTTTAACTTCCTCTTTAATTTCTTGGTTAACACATTTATTCTTTAGTAAGATGTACTTTAGCCTCCATATATTTGCAGTCTTTCCAAATTTTTTCTTCTGGTTGACTTCAAGTTTCATAACATTGTGCTCATAAAATATGCATGGTATATCTCAATCTTTTTGTACTGGTTGAGGCCTGATTTGTGAACCAGTATGTGATCTATTATGGAGACTGCTCCATGTGCACTCAAGAAGAATGTGTATTCTGCTTTGGGGTGAAATGCTCTAAATGTATCTATTAAGTCCATCTGTTCCAGTGTGTCATTCAAAGCCATTGTTCCCTTGTTGGTTTTCTGCTTAGATGATCTGTCCATTGTTGTAAGTGGGATGTTCAAGTCACCTACTATTTTTGTATTATTATCAATGAGAGTCAAACTCCTTGTGGGTAATTGGTCTGTTCAAATTTTCTTTTTTCCTCTTCAGTTTTGATAAGTTATATGTTTCTAGAATTTTTTATAGACGTTGTTCTAAAGTCTATTTTTTCTGACACAAATATTTGCTAATGTAGCTTTCTTTTGACATCCATTTGTATGATAAGTGTTTCTCCATCCCTATACTTTCAGTCTGTAGGTGTCTTTAGTTCTGAAATGAGTTTCTTTTTTTTTTTTTTAATTTTTTTTTAAATGTTTTATTTATTTTTGAGACAGAGAGAAACAGAGCATGAGCAGGAGAGGGGCAGAGAGAGAGAGGGAGACACAGAATTGGAAGCAGGCTCCAGGCTCTGAGCTGTCAGCACAGAGCCCAACGTGGGGCTCGAACTCACGGACCGTGAGATCATGACCTGAGCCGAAGTTGGACGCTTAACCGACTGAGCCACCCAGGTGCCCCTGAAATGAGTTTCTTATAGGAAGAATCCAGATGGGTCTTGTTTGTTATCCACTCTGAACCCCTATGTCTTTTGATTTCAGCATTTAGTCTATTTTACCTGCAAAGTAATTATTGATCTCTACTTGGACAACACAGCAAGGAGGAACTTATTCTGTCTCCTCCTCTGCTCACACTCTGTCTCTCTCAAAAATAAATAAATATTTTTTAAAAAAATTTAAATTTAAATGAATGTTAAATTAGTAAATGTGAAGACTGAAAGAAAGGTAAACTAACACTTTTTGATAAGTTACATGTTTAACAATGTTAGGAATGCACTACCTAAATAAAGCAGCTTAGGAAGAGAGTAAGCTTGACTGTAGTTACAAGGTATTTCAGTGATGTACTAGAGACAACCAATAGCATCAAATTTAGCAAAGAGAACAGATGCTGATTAAAAAAAATATTTCTGTAATAACACCCAAATTCCATGATGTAATTAGAGACTTCCAACTTCTATTTGACCTGTAATAATTTCTTGGCTCTCAAAATTAAACTTTATTATAGAATTAATTTTTTTATAAAAAATAGCCATTAAGATCATGAATACTGTATGATTAATGAAGCATATGATTGTATGAACTGTATCATTGCCAGAGTAAATGTATCATGTAATTGCATGAATAAATATAAAATTATACTATTAAATATGAGCCTCTGTCCACTGTGACTCATTTTAATATGGATAAAAATTAGTTAGCACATGCCACTTCTCTTCAGTTGGGGTCATTCCATGCAGCAAATCATCACTACCCTCTCATATTTCTAATCAATTCAATTTCCTCATTTACCTTATCCTGTAGCTAGGATTGTTAGACCTAACAAATAAAAATACAAGATGCCCAGTTAATTGAAATTCAGATAAACAGTGAATAATATTTTAGTATAGTATGTTGTATGCACTAGCATTTATTGTTTATCTGAGATTAAATTTAACTGGGTGTTCCACATCTAGTGAACTTACTTCTGTACCCTTGTTTCCAGGCATTATTACCTATGCCATTATTACAGGCATTTCCAAATCATCCTTTCCCAGATGTGAAACATGGGATTTACTTATGGATTGAGAATGAAAACTTGTCTGAAATAAACATATAAAATAAAGATGCTAACAAAGACTTGTCCTCATCAATGACATGGAAATCCATATCTGTATGTTTCCTTTCAAACTATGGCATTTTGGGGAGAGAGAGCATATAAACTCTCAAAAAACTAGAGATCTACATTTTAAATGAAATCCTTGGGTCATTTTAGTATGTTCCAGTCTCTCTCTTTTCTTTTTTTTTTTAAACATATTTTTAGTCTCTTTCTAGGACATGTAATATTCTAAAATTTTTACCACTAAGTATTGAACATTGTGTTTTTTTCCTTTTAATTTTTTCTGTTGTAATCAAACATTTTACTTTTTGTAATCATCTCTCTTCCTGTCTCTCAAGTCATTCTCCCCAGAGTCTATGCATGTGTGGGCATGAGCACATGCATACACGCGCGCGCGCGTACACACACACACACACAGTCTCTCTGTGTCACTTTAATTTTTGCTCTTTAAAGGGGACTATTGTCAGAGGACAGTTTTTTTCATAGTTTCCTTTTGACTAAAGCAAGACTGTTTTTTGTTGCAAAATAAGATAATCCATTTTAGATTTTTTTTTTGCCATAGACTGACATATAGAAGGTTTCAGTTATTTATCAACGGACTTATTAAAAATAATGGGGGAGGTGTTAACATTTTGTTTCTTACATTGAATTTGTTCTATCAAAGCACCCTATGGTTTTTAAGAATCACTGTCACTTTCTTTGTCTTTTCCTACTTCTCACACTGCTGTGTCTTTTTCTTCCAAGACCCCTTAATGTCTTTAGTAATAACCAATTTGAGATTGGCAAGGAAGCTGATGTACAAAAAAAGTAAATAGCATTTTTTAAAAATTAAGTTGAGCTCTTACCATCTTCCATTTAAAATGGATTCTCTATGCTCTAACTTTAGATATTTCTTTACAAAAGGAACATAATGATTGAAGTGATACACAAATATCCTCATAGCTGAAAATTACTGTAAGAGAGAGGTACCAAAATAAAAATTATACTCATACTGTATGTAGCAAGATGTCTAAGAAAGCATGCTTCATTATAAAATTCAAAATTCTTCAAATGTGTTAAACATTTTACTCAGATCCTCTATCAGTCTTGAAGTGGTATATACCACCCAATCATTATCCCAGGCATGCACCACACTATTATTTATTGAAGACTTTAGTAAATCTCTAAATCTTAGAAGCTTGAACATTACCTTGGATGACTTCAGTATTCACATGTTTGACCCTGGTCTTTGAGTTGCTTGACCTTCTCATCCAATTTTTTCCCCCATAATTATAGCTGTATCCAGTAAACACAATAGAATGCAAAGGACAGATGTTTCATAGTTATTTCCATTTGTCAATGTCCAAATTGTAAGTTTTATCAGCTTTCCACTCTTTCTTCTGCCATTATCTCTATAAATCTTTGTATGTCCTTGTTCTTCACCAAAAGCTTCTTTGTAAACCCTTGCAAAATTCCATCTGATAGTTTTGCTGTATAATGAGCACCTGCAGGTGAAATGTGAGCTGGTGAAAAATTGTATGCTGCTTTAAATAAGACAGTGTAGCATTCATTCATATGAAGTAGCAACTTTATTTCTTTGTTTTTGAAAGTACTTAAGCAAGTTTTACTCATCAGCATTGTTTCCAAATAAGTTTGAAAATATAAAGATTGTGACAAGATAATTCTGTTAAGTCAACATCAGATAACTCCTTATTTATTCATTGTACTCATTCAGTTCATTCAAGATCTTGTGGAAGTTAAGACATTTTGTTACTTGCTGATTTTGTCAACCTTTCATTAAGTAGCCATTTGTAGAATCAGAATCACAATCTCCTAAGAGCTATCATCTGATAAAAAAAAGGGGGGGGGGAGGGGGTTTACCGAGAAAACAATCCAAATATTTTCAAAAAATAGTTTGTTATTTTTTGCTAATACTCCATGGTCTTGGAAATGATCACTTAGAATAAAATTAATTCCCCTGTGCCTGCTTCTATAGGTAAAGTGAAAATGTAAAGTCTACCATGATAGTTTTTACTGGAGAGCACAAATAAAAACCAATTTTAAGAAATAAAGTTAGTAAAACAAGTTATTCAGTTTTATTGACATAATCACATTTTCTGGACTGTTTAATCTTCAAACAGTTGTTGGGATATGATTATGACACATGCTCAGTTATGAAATTCCACAACTGTTGGAGTTGTGACACCCTATGACCCTATGTGCTTGATTTCATGACACTTCTTCCAAAAAGTACAGCATATTTTACAGCTTACTGTCAAGATTATATCTGTTCCATGAGTCACTGAAAGTATTCATAAAACCTTTAGAGAGGTAGGGAAAATGTATTCACTTAAAACACAGAACTGCACAAACTCTTTTCTAATTATTTTTCTTTGTAGAGTAAATTTTGATAATTTTCAGACAACTCTTAAAACATCTGAAAGGATCTTTATTGTCACATATACGAGATC
The DNA here is from genome assembly GCF_023721935.1 of Panthera uncia. Classification (NCBI taxonomy): domain Eukaryota; kingdom Metazoa; phylum Chordata; class Mammalia; order Carnivora; family Felidae; genus Panthera; species Panthera uncia. Next base: position 100,690,970 of record NC_064817.1, read on the forward strand.
AGGAAATGTAGTTTAAAAAATGGTTCATTCTTAGTGATTCAGAAACTTGTCGTATTTCACTCCATTTTGTCATGTATATAAGTCATCCTAAATTGATATTTCCTAAGCTTTAGGCTAGCAATGTTTAGTACAATGGTTGATACATAATAGGAAATTATAAGCAGATAATGATAACAATACATTAATTCATTCATTTACCAAGTATATGCTGTGTATTAGGCAAAAATAGACAAGGTTCTTGCCCTCATGAAACTTACAGAATAGCAGAAGAAAGATATGAAATATAGTTATTTAAATTAAACTGTGATAAGAGCAGGAGAATTACAGTGTAGCTTAAAACGTTGAAGTTATAATAATGACAATGTAGAAGTTGAAGTGTTATAGGATGTATATTCTTTCTGGTTTTAAAGTCTATAAAGATGTTGAGATGGGCAATTTCATGTGTATAAGGTTACATTTCTAAGGAAGTTTGCTTCTAACTTGGATTAAGACTGTTGAATTCAGCACTCATCATGGAAGGGAGTGAGAAGTAAAAGAGCTTTTATTTTTTTAAACCTACGTGCCCATTTCTACCCCTTTCTAACAAGCATTCCAGATAAATAAGTAACTATTAATTGTAAATTACCTACAGGATATAAATGCAATATTAATATATATGTGCAAGTAAAAACTCTATGCATATATGTTTTAGATAGTAACAACAAAAGCCATGGCATTACTGTCAAGAAGTATATAAAATATGTGTAGATACATAAACAAAGGAGTTCATTTTATTAATCATATAAAACTACATATAAGAAAAGTTTGATTATGATTTAGTAAGTTGATACCAATGAGTCTTTTACATGTTCCTAAATACAAAAATCAGCATAACTACTGGTGTTGTATCACTGGTACTGTATGTTTTCTTTACTGAATGGTTGCAAACTTGCCAACTGCTGTGACACTCCCTTTCTCCTTATTCTTTTCCCTTCTCTCTCTAGCTAAGTTGTGGAATCGCAAGTTAATTAGTTTCTGGATTTTGTCATGTGGTATAAAAATATACTTGAAGTTAGCATTCCTTGATATGCTTAACACTAGATTTAGCAGTTTTCACCATTTCAGTCATAATGGCAAGTTTGATAGCATCCTGATGATTTAACTTTTTTTTTTTATGCCCAATGCTACTAGACATGTTTCTTAATGTGGAGAAAATGACATTTCTGGAAAATGAAAATGAGATTTGTTTTCCTAACATAAAAATGTTTAAAATGTCCTTCAGAGTCTCTTGAAATTTAATTCCATCACAAATGGATCTTGATTTATACTATATTTCTCCAGTACAAATCAATATTTTATAAAACATATTCTATCTGAGATATTGTAAGGGAGTTAGTGCAGTTTTTAAATGATTGAACTGAATAATTCTCTAAAGACTGTGTAAAGTGAATAGCCTTACATAAGTACCTTGAAATATATATGCATTATAGGAAGGCATTTTTAAGTACTAGAGCTCAGTACTTAGAGTTTTTAGCACATAGTAACCATCCTAATAAATGGTAGCCTTTATTATTCTCAACTTCCCCTTCACCCCCTATTCAAATTTGAAGACATTTTTAGTTATTTCAAGTTCTCAGAGAATGCTAAGTTCTCTTTAGTTTTGTTTTTCAAAGCTTTCTATCTGGAGCACTTTCCTCAAACTGTCAGCTTTATGGTCTCTTAATTCATTCTTCTGGGGTCAGCTCAAGTGAAAGTTTCAATTCTGACTTATTTCAACTCCACCCACCAATACCTTATTGCTTACATTCAGCATAGCACTTTTCACACTGTAAAATTACAGGTATTCTTTCTCCAAAAATGAAAATGACTTGGTGTTTTCTGATTGCAAAAATAATATATACTACTGTAGAAAAAATATAAGTAATTAAAAGGGAAGGGCAATTTTGTTTGACATCCTTTCAGGAATCTATCAATAATTATTGTACCTGTGTGTCTGCACATAGGTAAAATTCAGACTCATATCAACAATATTATATATCAATCAGAATACACTATCAATGCTTTTATTAGCCTGAAATTTTCCTCAGCCATATGTTGTGGAGGTCTTTGCATATCAATGCACAAAAAGAAGAATATTATGTTTTAATACTGCATTACATTTTGCTTATGGATATATCTTTGAGTATTTAAACAATTCCACAAATGATAGACATTTGGATGTCTATAGGTTAAGGATATTAGCTTTACAATGCCTCTCACATCCATATCTTTCTTCAAATCTCGCTGCCACCACCTACTCTAGTTCAGGCCTTCACTATGTCTTACCTGGTCCACCTATTAGACTTCTAGCTTCCTAATAAGTCAATCTCTGCCCATTCCATTTTGTTCTATACACTTTCCTGAAGGAGTGCTGATTATTTTCTTGCTCAATAATTCCCACTGACCCTTTTTTACCTGATCTTCAGTCAATATGGACGATAAAATTACCTCTCCAACCAAACCATATGTTCAGTTCTCATTTGTTCCAATATTAAAATATTGGTTAAATCCAGCTGTGTTTTGTTTGGTCTATGCAGTGTTTTAAAACTTAATGAATCTGAATGCTTTCCAGTGTGGCATGCCTTTTTCTTTGTTTCAGGATAGATTAAACTAATTCCCATTGTCTTCCCCTTTGCCAGCTTTTTCTCCAATTTTCACTATTTGGCCTCTGAGGATAGACATTAAACATAACTTATATTTCCACTAGGTCAAATTATTGTGTTTTGTGAACATTTGCCACTTTACTTCTCACCTTCCTGTCACTGTGCATTCCTTTCTGTTTTTTCTTTATCAGAAACTTACTGTTCTCGAATTTACAATAATCAAAATTTATGCAACCTTATTTCAAACCACTATTAAATGCAAATAATTTTGTGAAGCCTTTCCTGTGCTTCTGAACAAGATAAAATATTTCTCTCTTTTTTTAATCCCTGTGGTACTTTATACGGTTTATTGAGTAACCTTTAATTTTCTACTTGGTACTATAGGCATTTTAATGCTGATCCCTTAGCTAGATTCTATAAGGTATTGAAATAATGCACAATCTGCACCTACTGTGTCCAAGACACTAAGCTAAGAGATGCAGCAAATAAATGTAAGTTGTTGAAAGAATTTGAAACCACATCTGAGAGAAGATAAAGTAAATGAACTAATGGCTACAGGGCTTGGCCACATCTTACGGGAAGTCAAGTGCTTATTGCTACAGTACTTAGAAATCCAAGGGACTTATTTTCTTTCACTCACATCTTCTACCTCTCTGCACTTTCTGAATTCCAATATCTATAGCTATTCCCATGATCTTATATTTTGAGCTATCTTTCTCATCACTCAAAAGCTGTTTTTCATTGATCTCCTTCAAATCTCTCACACAAGGCATTTTTGCAAGTACAATTTGGGATGATATGCCCGCTCTTAAAAGCTTTAGTTTACCTCACAACCACATATTTCATTATCACTTTTATTTATAGAGTTTAGCTATCTGCCTTTATATAGGCTCTGTTGTATTAGTCAGGGTTCAGCAGAGGAAAAAAATCAATATATATTCCTATAATGAATTCATGTTATATATGGATATTATATAATGAGAAAATAATATATACTATTGTATATCTCCATACATAATATATATTTCATATGTAATATATATATATATACACACACACACATATATATATATATCCACACATACTGTATGATATGGATTCATTATAAGAATTCATTCACATGATTATGGAGGTTGAGAAATCTTATGGTCTGCCATCTGCAAACTGGAGAAGCAGAAAAGCCAGTGGTACAATTCAGTGTTAGTCTGAAGGCCTAACCAGGGGAGTAAATGGTGTAAATTACAGTTCAAGTCCAAAGGTCTGGTACTGTAAAGACTTTGGAAACTGAACTGATGTTAGAATTAAAAAAAGAAATAGAAGGCAGATTGGAAATTTTCTTCTGAAACTAATGAGGATGCTGCCTAATAAAAAAAAAAAATCTCAACATTCTCCAACAGGTTTAAAACAAGCTCCACAGGGACATACTATTCAAAATCTCTAAGATGTAGTACAAAATTAGCCAGCATGCAGAGGAAGAATTCAAATAGGAAAAGACAACGGAGACACAAATGTTGAGATGACAAAGAGTTTTGACTTCTGAGTCAGGTTGTACTTCAATACTGGCTTTTGACAAGGATTCTCTCTTTGATCAAGCTTTAATCAGTCTTCTGATCTCTTTCTCAACTAGGTCTCATCCTTGGCCAAATTCCTTGGCTTGCTATGGCCAATTCAGCAAGAATTCTGCCAACCCAATTTAGTAAGAAACTTTCAACCCTTGATACGTAACCAAGTTTCTCTTAGTAATTTTCCATCCACTAACTTCCTCATTCTGCCTATTGACTAAAAACACCCAGCTTCCCTGTTTATTCAGAATTAAGTTCAATCTCTTTTCCCTCTTCCAATAGTCTTGAATAAAGATTTCTTGCCTGTTTAACTCTAAATGATACAATTTTTCTTTGATAGCTCTGCTGCTGTGACTCAGATAGATAAAATTTATCATTGGACTCCTGTATCTCTCACCCAGAACCCTACATGAATAACTTTAAAGCAATTATCTTTACTTCTGAATAATTGATTGAAGAACCATTGGTGATCCAAATCCTGATCCAGTGTTCTGAATGATAATCTGTTGAAACATTGTAAGAAAATATTTTGATTCTTAGGATTCAGACTATATACTCTTGAGTCTGGTTTAGAGTCTCAGGTTTCCGTTTTTGGAAAGGGACCATTGGTTAGAACATGGGAACTTCTCATTGAATTCTCATTTGGTTGAACTTTGCTACTACTACTATTGGTATCTGTATTTAGATAACCCTCATTAGGATTATTTTTTTTACAGAGATTTCATTTGTAGAAATATTTTAATTGATAATTTGGAAATTTAGTGGTCTCCTTGGGAAGCTTGAAATCTAAAACTGGCTCATCTAAGACATATTGCTCATCAACTTCACTCCTTTCCATGTTTTATGACCTACAATCTTCCTTTTGGCTCTTTTAAACTACTTGATCTGTCCCACTTCAATACCCATACCTTTTCTATCTTTCTGTCCCTCCCTTCCAGACCTTTCCCTTCACACTTCAGCCAGCCAATTCTCTGCCTTCATCTCAATATTTTGGTATTCAGTAGCTACAAAAGCAACCACGTGAGGCTGAAAAATAAAACAAGAATATTGGAAGCAAACTGGATATTTTGTTCACTCAGATGGACTTTGAAGACACCCAGACAACTGATTGGTGTCTCCTAAGTCCTTCATCCAAAATTTTATACACAACCTCCATAAAATTGCATATCATGGCAAAAGAAAATCTTAAAACTTTCTTCCACAGATATTGGTGGGAAGTTTTAATTCTCTTACTGAGCAGGTAACTTCACCTTGTCTCATCTGTTAGAAACACAACCGAGATAAAAATAAAAAGTGGGAAAAAGTGAGAATCAACTTTTAAAATATAAAACAGTGAGTTTTATATTACTGTATTTATGCCTGGCTCATACCTAAAATGTTTGCATCTATCCTTATGTATATGTATACATGTGTATTGTGTATATGTGATATTTTCTTTTCTCCAGATAGCATTAGAAATTAATTTATAAAATCTGGTACCAAACTATCCTAATTGGCTTAGAGATAATCACTTATATAAAGTAAATATTCTGGAAACGCCCAATAATAAAAAAAAAAACCTGTACCAATACTTTCAATATGGAAGAAAACAACTGCTATTATAAAAACTAAACATATGTTCTCATAAATTGGGTAAATCTATGGCAAATAAAACTAGTTTAATATTGTTGGTTTAATAAAAACAGCTATGTGTTCTGAGTTATTAGAATTAAGTTAAGAATACACATTTTATTCTAATTGGGCTTACTAGCCAAATAAGTTATTATATTTTATAGATGTTTATAAAAATAAAAATGATTTCAATCTAATTGGGTCATTATTTAGATAAAATTTTATTTCAACAATAATTATGTTTTATAATATATCTGCTTAAAAATAGGTTCCAAAATATTTTTGGTAACATAGAAATTTAAATTTGTGCTAAGTTAAATTAAGTGATAGATATTAAAGTAAAATAGATATTAAAGTAAAAAGTAAAGTAAAATAAAGTAAAATATAAAGTAAAAATATTTATTGCTAAGAATACATTTAAGTTTATATACTTTTGGCTTCTTATTTTTATATGGTACAGAAGCTTAATATATTTGAGTCTGTTAATAAACATGTCCAATTTGCCATATTGAGAAATCATACTATAAGGAAGCACATATATATCTATAAAAATTGTGAGAGGATATATTCATAAACTTTTATAAACATAGACTGCTACAAAATGCTGATACATGACAAACAGCTAATAATTATCCACTTCATAGTTTTCTCTGTAAAATGCAAGTTACTAATGGTTAAAAATTATATTTAAATAAGAACTAGAAACAATAAGGGCATGTTTGTTTGATTAAATGAGTTTAACTTTTTTTAACCTTTATTTATTTTTGAGAGAGAGACAGCTTGTGAGCAGGGGAGGAGCAGAGAGAGAGGGAGACACAGCATCTGAAGCAGGAGCCAGCCTCCAGCTGTCAGCACAGAGCCTGACATGGGGCTCAAACTCACAAACTGTGAGATCACGACCTGAGCCAAAGTTGGTCGGACGACCAACTGAGCCACCCAGGCGCCCATGATTAAATGAGTTTAATACCAACAGCATACTAACAGGAAATAAGAGTTTGGTTTTCTTTCTGTTAAAATCAGTAAAGTTTTCTTGGATTATTGGTTTATCTTAATAACAGTTTGTAAAAGGATTTTCTTCACCATTTGAGTAATCTGTCTAGGAAACAAAGATTCTGTGTCTTATCAAAATAATCTATTCTGCTTTATCTTGACTTTATCTTACCCTTGATTATTTAAGACATTTAATGTCAAGATTATTTAACTGAGTCTTCTCATTAAAAAAAAAGCTAGTTGTTTCTCTCAGTCATATTACTTCATATATTAACTTTTGAAATATTTTGTGACTTTTGTAAACTTGGTAGGTAAGTATTCTTCCATAGTAACTCATGATCCTAATTAGGTAAATTTCAAAACTTTTCAGATTTTTGACAACTCTTGATATTTGCCTCCCCCAAATCAAACTTCAGCTGAACTCTTGATCTCAAAATGACTTCAAAATCTCAGAGGATTTTCTTTCAATGTTTAAGCAAAGAGATGTTAAAAATAATTAAGTTTTTTTGACATATTGAATTGCATAAAAAGTTATTGTCAAAGAAGAAAAGATGCTTAACCTTCCCAGGTTATATTTGTGAGTAAAATGTTATTAATATAAATATTCATAATTACCTGATGTTCCTAAAAATTTGTAAATGCCCTTGTTGTACACCATAAATTTGAAATGCCAACTGGGAAATCGATCATATTATCACTGTCATCCTCATTTCACCATCTAAGGAAGTTTACAGCCCAAACTCTAGAAGTCTTCTTGGTTGATTGCCCTTTGCAAAAAGAAACTGGGTTTATACTCTTCTCTAACCATTAATATTCTTTTTTTTTTTAATTTTTTTTAACGTTTATTTATTTTTGAGACAGAGAGAGACAGAGCATGAACAGGGGAGGGTCAGAGAGAGGGAGACACAGAATCTGAAACAGGCTCCAGGCTCTGAGCTGTCAGCACAGAGCCCGACGCGGGGCTCGAACTCACGGACCGCGAGATCATGACCTGAGCCGAAGTCGGCCGCTTAACCGACTGAGCCACCCAGGTGCCCCTAACCATTAATATTCTTTTCATCTTATAAAAATTTTCCACATTAAATTACATCCAGCAAATATCCTCTACTACCAATGCGCTTTTTTTGTTATATTTCTATTTATTTTTTGTGCTTTCTATCTGTAATGTTTTTTAATTACTTTTATTTTTTTTTAATTTACATCCAAATTACTTAGCATATAGTGCAACAATGATTTCAGGAGTAGATTCCTTAATGCCCCTTGCCCATTTAGCGCATCCACCCTCCCAAAACCCCTGCAGTAATCCTCTGTTCTCCATATTTAAGAGTCTCTTCTGTTTTGTCCCCCTCCCTTTTTTTTATGTTATTTTTGCTTCCCTTCCCTTATGTTCATCTGTTCTGTGTCCTAAAGTACTCATATGACTGAAGTCATATATTTGTCTTTCTCTGACTGACAAATGTCGCTTAGCATAATACCCTCTAGTTGCATCCACGTAGTTGCAAATGGCAAGACTTCATTCTTTTTGATTGCTGAGTAATATTCCATTACACACACACACACACACACACACACACACACACAACATTTTCTTTATCCATTCATCCATTGATGGACATTTGGGCTCTTTCTATGCATTGGCTATTGTTGATAGTGCTGCTATGAACATTGGGGTGCATGTGGCCCTTTGAAACAGCATACCTGTATCACTTGAATAAATACTTAGTATTGCAATGCTGGCTCATAGGGTAGTTCTATTTTTAATTTTTTGAGGAACCTCCATACTGCTTTCCAGAGTGGCAGCACCAACTTGCATTCCCACCAGCAATACAAAAGAGATCCTCTTTCTTCACATCCTTGCCAACATCTGTTGTTGCCTGAGTTTTAATGTTAGCCATTCTGACAGGTGTAAGGTGCTATCTCATTGTGGTTTGGGTTTGTATTTCCCTGATGATGAATGATGTTGAGCATTTCTTCATGTGTTGGTTGGCAATCTGGATGTCTTCCTTGGAGAAGTGTCTATTCATGTCTTTTTGCCCATTTCTTCACTGGATTGTTTTTTGGGTGTTGAGTTTGATAAGTTGTTTATAGATTTTGGGTAATAACCCTTCATCTGATATGTCGTTTGCAAATATCTTCACCCATTCTGTCAGTTGCCCTTTAGTTTTGCTGATTGTTTACTTCGCCGTGCAGAAGCTTTTTATTTTGATGAGGTCCCAGTAGTTCATTTTTGCTTTTGGTTCCCTTGCCTCCAGAGACGTGTTCAGTAAGAAGTTGCTGTGGCCAAGATAAAAGAGGTTTTTGCCTGCTTTCTCCTCAAGGATTTTTATGGCTTCCTGTCTTACATTTAGGTCTTTCATCCATTTTGAGTTTATTTTTGTGTATGGTGTAAGAAAGTGGTCCAGGTTCATTCCTCTGCATGTCGCTGTCCAGTTTTCCCAGCACCACCTGCTGAAGAGACTGCCTTTATTCCATGGGATATTCTTTTCTGCTTTGCCAAAGATTAGTTGGCCATACGTTTGTGGGTCTATTTCTGGGGTCTCTCTTCTGTTCCATTGATCTGAGTGTCTGTTCTTGTGCCAGTACCATACTGTCTTAATGATTACAGCTTTGTATTACAGCTTGAAGTCTGGGATTGTGATGCCTCCTGCTTCGGTTTTCTTTTTCAAGATCACTTTGGCTCTTCGGGGTCTTTTCTGGTTCCCTACAAATTTTAGGATTATTTGTTCTACCTCTGTGAAGAATGCTGGTGTTACTTTGATAGGGATTGTATTGAATATGTAGGTTGCTTTGGGTAGTATCAACATTTTAACAATATTTGTTCTTCCTATCAAGGAGCATGGAATCTTTTTCCATTTTTTTCTGTCTTCTTCAATTACTTTCCTAAGCTTTCTATAGTTTTCAATGTATAGCATTTTCACCTCTTATGGGTTTGGTGCAACTGTAAATGGGATCAGTTCCCTGATATCTCTTTCTGTTGCTTCATTTTCAGTGTATGGGAATGAACCAATTTCTCTGCGTTGATTTTATATTCTGCAACTTTGCTGAATTCATGATTCAATTCTAGCAGTTTTTAGTGGAATCTTTTGGGTTTTCCATATAGAGTATCATGTCATCTGAGAAGAGTGAACGTTTGACCTCCTCCTGGCCGATTTGGATGCCTTTTATTTCTTAGTGTTGCCTGATTGCTGAGGTTAAAGTTTCCAATATTATGTTGAATGACATGGTGAGAGTGGACATCCCTGTCTTGTTCCTGACTTTTTCCCCATTGAGGATGATATTAGCATTGGGTATTTCGTATATGACTTTTATGATCTCGAGGTATGATCATTCTATCCTTACTTTCTTGAGGGTTTTTCTCAAGAAAGGATGCAATATTTTGTCAAATGCTTTCTCTGCATCTATTAAGAGGATCATATGGTTCTTGTCCTTTCTTTTATTGATGTGATGAATCGCATTAATTGTTTTGTGGATATTGAACCAGTCCTGCATCCCAGGTATAAATCCCACTTGGTCGTGGTGAACATTTTTTTTAATGTATTGTTGGATCCGGTTGGCTAATATCTTGATGAGGATTGTTGCATCCATGTTCACTCAGGAAATTGGTCTATAATTCTCCTTTTTAGTGGGGTCTCTGTCTGGTTTTGGAATCAAGGTAATGCTGGTTTCATAGAAAGAGTTTGGAAGTGTTCCTTCCATTTCTAATTTTTGGAACAGTTTCAAGAGAATAGGTGTTAACTATTCCTTAAATGCTTGTTAGAATTCCCCTGAAAGCCATCTGGCCCTTGACTCTTGTTTTTTGGCAGATTTTTGATTACTAATTAGATATCCTTACTGGTTGTGGGTGTTTCAAATTTTCTATTTCTTTGTGTTTCAGTTTTGGTAGTGTATATGTTTCTAGGAATTTGTCCATTTCTTCCAGATTTCCCATTTCATTGCCATATAATTGCTCATAGTATTCTCATATTATTGTCTTTATTTCTGTTGTGTTGATTGTGATCTCTCCTATTTCACTCTGATTTTAATTATTTGTGTCCTTTCCTTTTTCTTTTTGATCAAACCGGCTAGTGGCTTATCAGTTTTGTTAATTCTTTCAAAGAACCAACTTTTGGTTTCATTGATCTGTTCTCCTGCTATCTGTTCGATAGCATTAATTTCTGCTCTAATCATTATTTTCTGTCTTCTGCAGGTTTGGGATTTTATTTGCTGTTCTTTTTCCAGCTCCTTAAGGTGTAAGGTTAGGTTGTATATCTGAGATCTTTCTTCCTTCTTTATGATGGTCTGGATTGCTGTATTCTTTCCTCTCGTGACCACCTTTGCTGCATCCCAGAGGTTTTGGGTGGTGGTGTTATTATTTTAATTGGCTTCCAAGAACTTTTTAATTTCCTCTTTAGCTGCTTGGTTAGCCCATTCATTATTTAGTCGGATGTTCTTCAGTCTCCAAGTATTTGTTACCTTTGCAAATTTTTTCTTGTGGTTGATTTTGAGTTTCACAGCGTTGTGGACTGAAAATATGCACAGTATGATCTCGATCTTTTTGTACTTACTAAGGGCTGATTTGTGTCCCAGTATATGGTCTATTCTGGAGAACGTTCCATGTGCACTGGAGAAGAATGTATATTTTGCTGCTTTAGGATGAAATGTTCTGAATATATCTGTTTAGTCCATCTGGTCCAGTGTGTCATTGAAAGGCATTGTTTCCTTGTTGATTTATTGATTAGATGATCTGTCCATTCCTATAACTGGGGTGTTGATTTCCCCTACTATTATGGTATCATTATCAATGAGTTTCTTTATGTTTGTGATTAATTGATTTATATATTTGGGTTCTTTCCCATTTGGTGCATAAATGTTTACAATTGTTAGGACTTCTTGATGGATAGACCTCTTAATTATGATATAATGCCCTTCTTTGTCTCTTGATACAGTCTATATTTTAAAGTCTAGATTGTCTGATATAAATATGGCTACTCCAGCTTTCTTTTGTTGACCATGAGCACGATTGATGGTTCCTTATCCCCTTACTTTCAATCTGAAGGTGTCTTTAAGTCTAAAGTGGGTCTGTTGTAAACAGCATATAGATGGATCTTGTTTTCTTATCCATTTTGTTACCCTATGTCTTTTGATGGGAGCATTGGGTCCATTGACATTTAGAGTGAGTACTGAAGGATATACATTTATTGCCATTATGTTGCTTGTAGAGTTGGAGTTTCTGGTGGTGTTCTCTTGTGTTTTCTAGTCTTTGTTGCTTTTGGTCTTTATTTGTTTTGTTTTGTTTTGTTTTTTCATCTTTTCCCCCCTCAGATAGTCCCCCTTAAAATTTCTTGCAGGACTGGTTTAGTGGTCACAACCTCCTGTAATTTTTGTTTGTCTGGGAAACTCTTTATCTCTCCTATTTTGAATGACAGCCTTGCTGGATAAAGAATTCTTGGCTGCATATTTTTCTGATTCAGCACAATTCAATATATCCTGCCACTCTTTTCTGGCCTGCCAAGTTTCTGTGGATAGGTCTGTTGAAAACCTGATCTGTTTTCCCCTGTAGTTTAAGGACTTTTTTTTTTCCATGATGCTTTCATGATTCTCTCCTTGCCTGAGTGTTTTGTGAATTTGACTATGATATGCCTTGTTGATGGTTGGTTTTTTTAATTTTTTTAACGTTTATTTATTTTTGAGACAGAGAGAGACAGAGCATGAATGGGGGAGGGTCAGAGAGGGAGACACAGAATCCGAAGCAGGCTCCAGGCTTTGAGCTGTCAGCACAGAGCCTGACGTGGGGCTTGAGCTCACGGACCGCAAGATCATGACCTGAGCTGAAGTCAGACCCTTAACTGACTGAGCCACCCAGGCACCCCAGAAGGTTGGTTGATGTTGAATCTCATGGGGGTCCTCTGTGCTTCCTGGATTTTGATGTCTGTGTCTTTCCCGAGGTTAGGAAAATTTAGTGCTATGATTTGCTCCCATAACCCTTTTACCCCTATTTCTCTCTCTTCCTCTTCTGGGACCTCTATTATTTTGATTTTAGTTTTTTTAAGAAGTCACTGATTTCTCTAATTCTTAAATCGTGCTCATTTGCCTTACTCTCTCTTTTTTTGTGCTTCATTAGTCTCCATAAGTTTGCCCTCTATTGCTGATTCTGTCTGCATCATCCATCCTTGTCCCTGTGGCATCCATTAGAGATTACAGCTCAGTTATAGCAATTTTTATTTCATCCTGACTAGTTTTTACTTCTTTTATCTCTGCAGAAAGTGATTCTAGTCTATTTTTGACTCCAGCTAGTATTCTTATTATCGTGATGCTAAATTCTGGTTCGGACATCTTGCTTGTATCTGTGTTGGTTTAAGTCCCTGGCTGTCATTTCTTCCTGCTCTTTCTTTGGGGAGAATTCCTTCATTTCATCATTTTGAAGGGATAAAAGGAATAAATTAGGTAAAAAATTAAATTAAAAATATTAAAATTTAAAAATTAAGAACAAACACACACACACACAAATCGACTAAATGATGCTAGATCTTATGTGTGTTTTGGTCTGGGTGTTGAAAGGGGATAGATTAGAGAAAAAAAGAGATCAAAAAAGCACAAAAGGAAATTGTTTGAAAATTTGAAAAAAATGAATACACTGAAGTAGAATAAAATGAAATGATAGAAGTAAAATAGAATTTGAAAAAAATTAGACAAAAGTAAGAAATATAGTAGAAAAAAGTTAAAGAAAAATATTTTAATACAAATCGAAAATAAAAATAAATTTGATCTCTTTCTATATTCAAGAAAAAAAAGAAATGGAAAAGGGAAAAAGAAAAAAGAGAAAAAATAAAGTAAATTGAACATGTTGACTGGTGAACACACTGAAATACAACTGAAATTACTTCATTTTCCGCTAGAAATCAAACTATGAAGTGCAACCGTCCCTAAACTAAACAGGAAAGAGACTTGTGTTCCCTGAAGAGGGAGGTTGGCCCAGTTGGGTGTGGCTTAGTGTAACAGCCCCATTCTCCACTCTATGGTGCTGCTTAGCTTACTGGGTGGATTGTTGTAGCACTTGTAGGTGTATGTGACCTTGCCTGGGAGCAATGAAAATGGCGTCACCCAGCTACCCAGTCTCTAGTATCGGAACTCTGTTTTTCCTTGTCAACAATCCCGCACCTGTTCTTTGTTGTTAGCTTCCGTCTACTCCCCCCTTTACACTGTTCGTGACCAAGACTCAGGCAGAACCTCCCTCCTGAGTTTTATGTCAGATGCAGCTGTTTTTCCCAACCCCTTATTTCTGATGGTCAGCAGCTTTGACTTCTTCTGCCCCTCTGTGGGAGGTTTTCACCAAGCTATGGTCAGGTGTCAGCTGCACCCAGGAATGTTCACAGGACCATGCTGCTGCTGACACCCAGAGACTGCAGCTGGGTGCCATTCTGCCCCAGTAAAAGGTCATGCAATCGTGTAGCAGCAGTGTTTCAGGGATTATGGCAAATCACAACATACATCTGGCACCAGGCTTCACCCCCAGCAACCTTGTTCCAGCACCAGTGAATGTGGTTGTTCTCCTGGGTCCACTGGAAACTTTGCCTTTGGGGGTGTCACACAGCCTTTACCAGGTGCCTTAGTAGCAAGGGAACCACCTCTCCTGTGTGGTCCAAAGACTGCTGGACTTCACTCTGCTCCTGGGGATTTGCCCTTATCACCAGAGCACTGCCACATACTGAGCTGTGGAGTTTCAGACTCTGCATTCCCCCTGTTTATAGAGTCTTACGGAATTTAAACCCTCTCCTTTCTCCTTTCTCCCTTTTTAGTTCAGTCCTTGTGACTGTTTCCACTCTTCCACTTTCTCTCTAGCTGTTTTTTTGGGGGGTGATGCTTTTCCCGTATTCTCCACCTCCCTCCCCCATCTCTGTCCTCTCTCTGCACAGAAAATGTTTCCTTGCCCTCTGCAGCTTCTCTCCCCCCCCCAGTTCACCTCTCCATGCTGCATATCTGCTGAATTCTATGGTTCAGGTTGTGCAGATTATTTTGTTAATCCTCAGATCAGTTTTCTAGGTGTGCAGGGTGGTTGAGTGTTGGTCTGGCTGTATTCATGGACATGAGACACAAAAAAAAGCTTCCATGCTATTCCGCCATCTTGGCTCCTCCTTCTACTATCAACTCTTAAGAGATAGTTTAGCTGGACCTTAGTGAACAAAAAGTGATTGAACAAAAATAAAATTATATTGTTTAAAAGGAAGAATAATGTCATATGTCTTTGTACAAGAGGAGAGGCTGACAAGAACTCCTTCCTTGACAAAACAAAAGGGTGTGGATCTGAGATGTACAGTTATCAGGTGAGCTATTAGGGAAAGATAACCTTGGGGATTATATGGCATGATGACAATATTAAAATATGAAGACCTGTCATGTGGAAAAGTACTTAGTTATTTTTCCTGGGAGTATATCAGACATCTAGATTTAAGGAAAGCAGATTACTGGGAGACACATATAAGGAAAAAATTAAGCAGCTCTTACATTAAGCCCTTCATGTAGATTTAGAGTACGAATGGACATTTAAGCCACATATGGTGTAAAGAGTATTTATACTTTTCGTGTGGAATTAATCAAGACTACTTTGGGCCCCGGCCAAGTGTCTCATTATTTCCTTAAAAGGCCTTCTATTTTTCTACCTCTATTCTTTGTGTTAACCCATATCATTTCCATTGGTGTAAATAAGTCCTTCTTTTTTACATAAAAAGTGACTGAAATATATGTTAAGTATATTTCTTTAAATTAGTATATAGTCCTAATTTTAAAGATGGATGGAAAATTATATCAGTCTAACATTATAATCTTTCTCTGCTGTTACTAATTTAAGATTTTATTCTATAGGTTTGCTTCCTACTGATTTAAGATTTTATTCTATAGGTTTACCTCCTAACAAACTTATTTTTATATCATTATATTTTTTAATTCTAGTTTTTTTGGGTATAATTGACATATAAAATTATAAGACATTTAATGTGTACATTTTAGTGATTTTATATATGTATAAATTATGAAAGGAGTTCCTCATCTAGTTAATTTTTTTCAAATGATAAGTTTATAATATATTGCTTTATTATGTGATCTTGGAAGACAGAAAATTTAGGGATACTGTTTGGAATAATGTTATTCAAGTTTCTTCTTCAGTATTTGGGATTTTTATATGTTATAAACTAAATTGTATTCCCTCAAAAATTCATATGTTGAAGCTCTAACCTATATATGATTGTATTTGGAGATAGGTTCTTTAGGAAGATAATTAAGGTTAAATTAAGTCATAAGGGTGGGACTCTAATCCAACAAGATGGAAGTACTTACAAAAGAAGCCACCAGAGATACATCTGTCTCTCACCTCTTGTGCAGAGAAAAATTCATGTGAGCACACAGCAAGAAGGTGGCCATCTAAAACTCATGAAGAGATCACTCATGGGAAAAAGAACTCTGTTGGATCTTGATATGGGACTTTCAGCCTCTAGAACTGTGAGAAAATAAATTTCTGTTGTTTAAACCACACAGTCTGGCATTTGGTTATAGCAGTGTGAGCAGACTAATACAGATTTTGATACTGTGAAGTGAGATGCTGCCTTAACAAATACCTAAGAAAGTGAAAGTGACTTTGGAATTAGATACTGGTAAATACTTGAAGAGTTTGAGGATACAGTCTAGAAAAAGCCTACATTTCCTTGAAAGATCCATTGATAGAACTATAGATGTTAAATGTAATTCAAGTGAGACTCAGATGTAAACAAGAAACATATTATTAAAAATAGGGAAATATGATTCTTGTTATAAAGTGACAAAAAGTTTAGTTGAATTGTATTATAGTGTTTTGTGGAAGGTAGAATTTGGGAACAATGAAATTGGATATGGAACTTAGACTTCTAAGCAAAATGTTGAAGATGCAGCCTTGCCTCTCCTTTTTACAGTAAAAAATGTGAGAAGAGAGATAAATCGAAGGAGTCTTTAAGCAAAGAGGAATCAGAAATTGAAGATTTAGAAAATTCTCAGTTTATCCATATTGCAAAAAATGAGAGAGAGTATGTTCTGAATATATAATGTTAAGGATGTGGCTGAACAATCATTTGAAAAGGAGATGAGTATGAATGTGAACTGTGGATCTAATCAGCCATTTTAGCCAAAACCAGGAGTAAAGATGGGATTATACCAGAAGAGACCTGGCTGGTTTTAACAAAGGGAACAGATATAGGATGAAACACAGGAGACTTCTGGATTTATGGGATTCTTTTTTTTTTAATGTTTATTTTTGAGAGAGAGCACAAGATGGGGAAAGGCAGAGAGAGAGAGGGTGGCACAGAATCTAAAGCAGGCTCCAGGCTCTGAGCTGTCAGCACAGAGCCCGACATGGGGCTTGAACCCATACACCATGAGATCGTGACCTGAACAGAAGTCAGATACTTTACTGACTGATCCACCCAGGCTCCCCTGGATTTTTGGGATTCTACAGGATGAGACAATAAAGCTATTCTACTACAAAGGAATGCTATTCTTTAAGATAAGAGAATGATCCTGTGATTTAGGTAATTAGGGCTTCTTTCTTGGTTTAAAAGGGTGGAGCCACTGCCTCCATCTCAGCATGCCTGGCTGCTGCCACATGCAGCTACAAGGACAGGGCTGCCATCTAGAGCCATGAAGGTGATGTTGCTGACATAGTGGACCTGGAGGAAAGAGCACTGCTTCACAGAATTATACTTGGGATTTGGAATTTAATGGAATTTGCCTTGCGATGTTTGGGATTTCCTTGAAAACTGTCACCCCTTTCTTCCTTCCAATTTTTCCTTTTTGGAATGGAATTGTCTATCCTATGCCTGTCCCACCACTGTGTTTTGGAAGCCTATAACTTATCTGGTTTCACAGGTTCACAGCTGGGGGACAATTTTGCCTCAGGGAAAATTGTTATATTTTATTTAGATGATATTTATATGAGACTTTGAACTTTAGACTTTGAAGTTGCTGCTGAAATGAGTTAAAACTTTTTGTGCTGTTGGTATGGAATGAATGTATTTTGCATGCAAGAAAAACAAGACTTTTGGGAGACTAGACGGTGGTATATTATGGACTGGACTGTGTTTCCCTCCAGGTTCATATGTTGAAGACTTAATCTCCAATGTGATTGTATTTGGAGATAGGGCCTTTAAGGATGTAATTAAGGTTAAATGAAATAAGAATGAGGACAGAGCCTATAGGATTAGTGACTTTATAATACGAGAAAGAGACAGTAGAGATCTCATTATCTTTGTGCATGCACACAAAATTTTATGTGAAGATGCAATGAGGCAGCAGCTATTTGCAACCCACAGTCTTCACCTGAAACCAAACTGCCAGACTTTGATCTGTGACTGCTAGCCTCCAGAGTTGCAGGAAAATAAATTTCTTCTAAGATACTCAGTCTATGGTATTTTGTTATGGCACCTCCAGAATACTAATACACCATGTCTTCTCTTTTTTTTTCCAAATTCTGCATTAATTTATAATAGTCATCTCTGGCTCTCTTTCTTGTCTCTATGTCTTCAAAAACCTTTTATATAAGTGTAGAAAAGAGGTTTCCTTTGTTATGATAGATATTTTTTATACACTTTTCCTTTCATCTGCCATGTGTTTATATTGACTATGTCCCTTTGTATTTTTATTATTATTTTAAAACCTTGGCCATTCATAAATTAAACAGGACAAAAAGAAATCAGAAAAGGCAGACAGTGGTAATAACCAGCCATTTGGGTTTTTGGTTGTTTTGCCTTCAGAGGGCATGTATCGCTTTTTTGAAAAATTTCTCAATAGATATTAATATTGGTATACATAGTGCCATCTGTTATAAAGGTAGCAGGAATTATGAGGAATATCTATGAAAATTCAAAAGACAATTATTTAATAGTAGTTTTCTTAGTTTTGGTACTTTCTATCTTCTTAGAGGAAAAGGAGATATTTCTTATTTTTATACTAAAGGATGTTTTTCATCTTCTTAAAATGCCACCACCACCAATATAGCCAAAATTTTACTCTGGTGTTGTAGATGTGAATTTTAATATCTTATGGGCAGTTCAACATCCTGACATGGAAACATCTGACAGCAGATGTTTTCAAAGATAGGCTAAACTCAGTGGATACAGTATTTAGATTCTAGATTCACTAAATAGTTGGTTAACTGCCTACTGACTTTTTTCACCCACAAATCAATAAATTATCTTTGATATTTTTTTATACACATGAGTACAATGGGGATATAAGCAAAGCAAACAGTGTTTCCAAGACTGGAGTAGAGATCCCATGGGGAGTTTCAGAAATAGAATTCCATTTTCTCAAACACATAATCTATAAATCTAGTGTTTCTACCCCTTTTTTTGTCTAAGACTAAATAGAATCTTAATTACAATAAATTGTGAAGCCTTGTGTGAATCTCAATAGGACTCTGGAGACTCTTAAAAACTGAGAACAAACTGAGGGTTGATGGGGGGTGGGAGGGAGGGCAGGGTGGGTGATGGGTATTGAGGAGGGCACCTTTTGGGATGAGCACTGGGTGTTGTATGGAAACCAATTTGACAATAACTTCATATACTGAAAAAAAATAGGACTCTGGAGTATATTTATTTTCTATTGCTGTATAAGAAATTACCATAAAGTTTGTAACTTAAAATAATAGTCATTGATTTGCTTATAACTCTATGGGTCAGAAGTTCAGATAGGCTCATCTGGCTTCTCTACTTAGAGTCTATAAAGCTGATATCAAGTTGTTAGCTGGATAGGCTCTTACCTGGAGGCCCTGTGGAAGAACTTGATTCCAAGCTCATTCAGATTTTTGACAGAATTCAAGCCCTTGGAGTTATAGGATTGAAGTACCCATTTTCTTGCTGGAAACCAGGGACTGTTCTCATCTCATAGAGACCATTGTCAGGTCCTTTTCCTATGACCCCTTCCCTCTCAACAATGGAGGACCTCCTTAATGTCAAATCCTCTCACACTTTCATTCTGTCTGAAATCTTACTCTGCTACTATCCAGATAAAACTTTCTATTTTAAAGGCTCATGTGATAGCTTAGGCTAACCTGGATAATTTTCCTGATATCAACTGGTTAATAACCTTAATTACATTGCAAAGTCCCTTTTGTCAGGTTGCATAACAGAATCAAAGTATTAACAATAGGGATAAAAGTCATAGGGGTTATCTTAGAATTCTATCATACAAGGAAACAAAAACAACAACAAAGAACACTAAAGACAAACAATAAAAAGAAAAACAGTAAAAATAAACTGAAAGCAAAACACAAACTGAAACAAATTTCAGATTTCAGATTTTGGAGTATGATAATGTTTGGCAGCAGGGGAAAAATTGTGTATTTTGTAAATACCCTTATGAGCTAGGTTCACTGATATTCTTTTTTAATTGACAAGCATAGTAGATCAAGATTTATTCTCTATATGGCATCTAATAGACAAATTGTTAATTGTTTACATACCTTGGCTATAATGAACAATGATGAAATGAACATCATTGGAGTGCAGATGTCTCCTTAAGATAGTGATTTCATTTCCTTTGGATATATACACAGAAATGGGATTGCTGAATAATATGCTAGTTCTATTTTTAATTTTTTGAGAAATTTCATATTGTTTTCTATAATGGCTACACCAATTTACACTTTCAACAGCAGTGCACCAGGGTTCCTTTTTCTATATATCCTTACCAGAATTTGTTATCTTTTGTCTTTTTGATAATAGCCAGCCTAATAGGTCTGAGGTGATATTTCATTGTGTTTTTGATTTGCATTTCCCTGATGATTAATGATTTTGAGTACCTTTTTATATAATTATTGTCCATTTGTATATCTTCTTTAGAGAAATGTCTATTCAAGTCCACTGTCTATTTTTTTAGCTTTTACTTCTTTATTTTGAGAGAAAGAGTGCTAGCAGGAGCGGGGTGAAGGGCAGAGAGAGAGGGTAGAGAGAATCCCAAGCAGGCTCCCTTCTGACAGTGCAGAGTCCAACACGTGGCTCCAACTCATGAACTTGAGATCATGACCTGAGCCAAAATCAAGAGTTGGACAGTTGACCAACTGAGCTACCCAGGCACCCTCTTCTGCCTATGTTTAAATCAATTATTTTTTTTTATTGTTTGAGTTCCAGATATATTTTGAATATTAACCCATCAGATATATGGTTT
This sequence comes from Panthera uncia, assembly GCF_023721935.1. Taxonomy (NCBI): domain Eukaryota; kingdom Metazoa; phylum Chordata; class Mammalia; order Carnivora; family Felidae; genus Panthera; species Panthera uncia. The sequence goes on from NC_064817.1 coordinate 100,711,917, forward strand.
ACACATATTTTCTATAATTTTGTTAGTTGTCTTTTCATTTTGTTGATTATTTTAGTGTAATGTAGTTCTACTTGTTGATTTGTGTATTTGTTGCTTGTGCTTTGGGAAATCATTATCAAAACCTATGTAAAGGTGCTTTTTCCCTTATTTTTTCTCCCAGAAATTTTATGGTTTCAATCTTTTTAAAATTTTTTAAAAGTTTATTTATTTATTTTGAGAGAGACAGAGACAGCATGAGCAGGGGAGGGGCAGACAGAGAGAGACAGAGAGAGAGAATCCTGAGTAGGCTCCACACCCTCAGCACAGAGCCCGACTCAGGACTTGAACCCACAAAACTATGAGATCATGACCTGAGCTGAAACCGAGTCAAGAAACTTAACTGAAGCACCCAGGTGGTTTCAATTTTATGTTCAAGTTCTTAATCCAGTTGGAGTTGACTTTTATAAGTGGTATAATATTAGAGTCTAATTTTATTATTTTCTCATGTGAATATTAATTTTTCCCAGCACCATTTATTGAAGAGACTATCCTTTTTCCATTGGGTGTTCTTGGCTCCCTTGTCAAATAGTACTTGACCACATATGCAAAGGTTTATTTCTGGAATCTTTATTCTGCTTCATTGGTTTATGTATCTATGTCAAACCCATACTGTTTTGAATTACTAAAGCTTTGTAATATATTTTGAAATCAGAATGGCAATATCTCCAGATATTTTCTTTCTCAAAATCACCATGTTTTTTTTTTTCTTTTTCTGTGAAAAATCTAGCTTTCTTTTATGGGGTGTGATTCCAATGGCAATTTAATTTCAGAGCTGTTGAGGTGTTTTTTGAACTGCTTTTTATGTCCTGTTGCTAGAGTGCCCATTGGACTCTGTTTACCTGGAGAAACAAAGTGACTTTGCTGGACCAGGATGCTTGTTGTGGGATCCTCTTGCTGTTCCTTCTCACCCTGTGCTTTCTGATGTCTCTCAGTTGTGGTGGGGATAATAAGGGATAGCCTTAGATTCAGCAGGAAAGGAAAACAGCTCCCCACCCCATGTTCTTTTATTGTTAGAAGGTCACCAGTCCATCTTTCTTGTTCTTGCTTCTGCACTCACTTGTGTTGTTAGCAAACTTTTCGATTTTAAGTCTGAAGATGGCGGCATAGGAGGATGCTGGGCTCACCGCGTGTCCTACTGATCACTTAGATTCCACCTACACCTGCCTAAATAACCCAGAAAACCGCCAGAGAATTAGCAGAATGGAGTCTCTGGAGCCAAGCGCAGAGGAGAGGTCCACAGAAGAGGGTAGGAAGGGCGGCAAGGTGATGTGCGCTCCACAGACTGGTGGGAGGGAGCCTGGGTGGAGGGGCAGCCCGCCAGCCAAGCAGAGCCCCTGAATCTGGCTGGCAAAAGCGGAGGGGCTGGACAGAGTGTGTTCTGACAGCAAGCAGGACTTAGCATCTGGGAGGTCATAAGTTAACAGCTCTGCTTGGAAAGCGGGAAGGCTGGAGCACAACGGGAGGGAGAGTTGCTGAGCCCCGGGATGACAGAGCTCAGTTTGTTGGGGAACAAAGGTGCTCACCAGCGCCATCGCCCTCGCCCATCCCCCAACCAAAATCCCAAAGGGAACCAGTTCCTGCCAGGGAACTTGCTCTCTCTGCGCAAAACCCAACACTGTGCTTCTGCAGAGCCACCCCTCCAGCAGCAGGACTGACTCCCTCCCGCTGCCACAGGGCCCCTCCTGAAGTGGATCACCTAAGGAAAAGCGAGCTAAGCCTGCCTCTCCTGCCCCCGTGCACTTTGCGAACCGACCCCAGCTAATATGCCAGATCCCAGCACCACACCCTGGCAGTGTGCAAGTAGCCCAGACAGGCCATGCCACCCCACAGTGAATCCTGTCCCTAGGAGAGAGGAAGAGAAGGCACACACCAGTCTGACTGTGGACCCAGCGGTGGGCTGGGGGCAGACATCAGGTCTGACTGCGGCCCCGCCCACCAATTCCAGTTATACACCATAGCACAGGGGAAGTGCCCTTCAGGTCCGCACCACTCCAGGGAATGTCCAAAATGACCAAACGGAAGAATTCCCCTCAAAAAATCTCCAGGAAATAACAACAGCTAGTGAACTGATCGAAAAGGATTTAAATAATATAACAGAAAGTGAATTTAGATTAATAGTCATAAAATTAAACACTGGGATTGAAAACAGTATAGAGGACAGCAGAGAATCTCTTGCTACAGAGATCAAAGGACTAAGGAACAGTCACGAGGAGCTGAAAAACACTTTAAACAAGATGCAAAATAAAACGGAAATGACCACGGCTCGGATTGAAGAGGCAGAGGAGAGAATAGGTAAACTAGAAGATAAAATTATGGAATAAGAAGAAGCTGAGAAAAAGAGACATAAAGACATCCAGGAGTATGAGGGGAAAATTAGAGAACTAAGTGATGCACTAAAGAGAATTAATCTACACATAATTGGTATTCCAGAGGAGGAAGAGAGAGGGAAAGGTGCTGAAGGTGTACTTGAAGAAATAATAGCTGAGAACTTCCCTGAACTGGGGAAGGAAAAAGGCACTGAAATCTAAGAGGCACAGAGAACTCCCTTCAGACGTAACTTGAATCGATCTGCACGACATATCATAGTGAAACTGGCAAAATACAAGGATAAAGAGAAAATTCTGAAAGCAGCAAGGGATAAACGTGCCCTAACATATAAAGGGAGACCGATAAGACTCGTGACTGATCTCTCTTTTGAAACTTGTCAGGCCAGAAAGGATTGGCACGAGATCTTCAATGTGATGAAAAGAAAAAAAATAAGCAGCCGAGAATCCTTTATCCAGCAAGTCTGTCATTTAGAATAGAAGGAGAGATAAAGGTCTTCCCAAACAAACAAAAACTGAAGGAATTCGTCACCACTAAACCAGCCCTAGAAGAGATCCTAAGGGGAATCCTGTGAGACAAAGTACCAGAGACATCGCTACAAGCATAAAACATACAGACATCACAATGTTTCTCTAAACCCGTATCTTTCTATAATAACACTGAATGTAAATGGACTAAATGCACCAACCAAAAGACATAGGGTATCAGAATGGATCAAAAAAAGACCCATCTATTTGCTGTCTACAAGAGACTCATTTTAGACCTGAGGACAACTTTAGATTGAGAGTGAGGGGATGGAGAACTATTTATCATGCCTCTGGAAGTCAAAAGAAAGCTAGAGTAGCCATACTTATATCAGACAAACTAGACTTTAAATTAAAGGCTGTAACAAGAGATGAAGAAGGGCATTATATAATAATTACAGGGTCTATCCATCAGGAAAAGCTAACAGTTATAAATGTCTATGCGCCGAATACAGGAGCCCCCAAATATATAAAACAATTACTCATAAACATAAGCAACCTTTTTGATAAGAATGTGGTCATTGCAGGGGACTTTAACACTCCACTTACAGAAAGGGATAGATCATCTAGACACACGGTCAATAAAGAAACAAGGGCCCTGAATGATACATTGGATCAGATGGACTTGACAGATATATTTAGAACTCTGCATCCCAAAGCAACAGAATATACTTTCTTCTCGAGTGCACATGGAACATTCTCCAAGGTAGATCACATACTGGGTCACAAAACAGCCCTTCATAAGTATACAAGAATTGAAATCATACCATGCATACTTTCAGACCACAATGCTATGAAGCTTGAAATCAACCACAGGAAAAAGTCTGGAAAACCTCCAAAAGCATGGAGGTTAAAGAACACCCTACTAAAGAATGAGTGGGTCAACCAGGCAATTAGAGAAGAAATCAAAAAATATATGGAACCAAACGAAAATGGAAATACAACAATCCAAACACTTTGGGATGCAGCAAAGGCAGTCCTGAGAGGAAAATACATTGCAATCCAGGCCTATCTCAAGAAACAAGAAAAATCCCAAATACAAAATCTAACAGCACACCTAAAGGAAATAGAAGCAGAACAGCAAAGGCAGCCTAAACCCAGCAGAAGAAGAGAAATAAGAAAGATCAGAGCAGAAATAAAAAATATAGAATCTAAAAAACGGTAGAGCAGATCAACGAAACCAAGAGTTGGTTTTTTGAAAAAATAAAAAAAAATTGATAAACCTCTAGCCATGCTTCTCAAAAAGAAAAGGGAGATGACCCAAATAGATAAAATCATGAATGAAAATGGAATTATTACAACCAATCCCTCAGAGACACAAGCAATTATCAGGGAATACTATGAAAAATTATATGCCAACAAATTGGACAACCTGGAAGAAATGGACAAATTCCTAAACACCCACACGCTTCCAAAACTCAATCAGGAGGAAATAGATAGCTTGAACAGACCCATAACCAGCGAAGAAATTGAATCGGTTATCAAAAATCTCCCAACAAATAAGAGTCCAGGACCAGATGGCTTCCCAGGGGAGTTCTACCAGACGTTTAAAGCAGAGATAATACCTATCCTTCTCAAACTATTCCAAGAAATAGAGAGGGAAGGAAAACTTCCAGACTCATTCTATGAAGCCAGTGTTACTTTGATTCCTAAACCAGGCAGAGACCCAGTAAAAAAGAGAACTACAGGCCAATATCCCTGATGAATACGGATGCAAAAATTCTCAATAAGATACTAGCAAATCGAATTTAACAGCATATAAAAATAATTATTCACCATGATCAAGTGGGATTCAATCCTGGGATGCAGGGCTGGTTCAACATTCGCAAATCAATCAACCTGATACATCACAGTAATAAAAGAAAAGAGAAGAACCATATGATCCTGTCAATCGATGCAGAAAAGGCCTTTGACAAAATTCAGCACCCTTTCTTAATAAGAACCCTTGAGAAAGTCGGGATAGAAGGAACATGCTTAAACATCATAAAAGCCATTTATGAAAAGCCCACAGCTAATATCATCCTCAATGGGGAAAAACTGAGAGCTTTTTCCCTGAGATCAGGAACACGACAGGGATGCCCACTCTCACTGCTGTTGGATAACATAGTGTTGGAAGTTCTAGCATCAGCAATCAGAAAACAAAAGGAAATCAAAGGCATCAAAATTGGAAAGATGAAGTCAAGCTTTCACTTTTTGCAGATGACATGATGCTTGCTATACATGGAAAATCCGATAGACTCCACCAAAAGTCTGCTAGTATTGATACATGCATTCAGCAAAGTCGCAGGATACAAAATCAATGTACAGAAGTCAGTTGTATTCTTATACACTAACAATGAAGCAACAGAAAGACAAATAAAGAAACTAATCCCATTCACAATTGCACCAAGAAGCATAAAATACCTAGGAATAAATCTAACCAAAGATATGAAAGATCTGTATGCGGAAAACTATAGAAAGCTTATGAAGGTAATTGAAGAAGATATAAAGAAATGGAAAAACATTCTGTGCTCATGGATTGGAAGAATAAATATTGTCAAAATGTCAATACTACCCAAAGCTATCTACACATTCAATGCAATCCCAATCAAAATTGCACCAGCATTCTTCTCAAAACTAGAACAAGCAATCCTAAAATTCATATGGAACCACAAAAGGCCCCGAATAGCCAAAGTAATTTTGAAGAAGAAGACCAAAGCAGGAGGCATCCCAATCCCAGACTTTAGCCTCTACTACAAAGCTGTAATCATCAAGACAGCATGGTATTGGCACAAAAACAGACACATAGACCAATGGAATAGAAATGAAACCCCAGAACTAGACCCACAAACGTATGGCCAACTAATCTTTGACAAAGCAGGAAAGAATATCCAATGGAAAAAAGACAGTCTCTTTAACAAATGGTGCTGGGAGTACTGGACAGCAACATGCAGAAGGTTAAAACTGGACCACTTTCTCACACCATTCACAAAAATAAACTCAAAATGGATAAAGGACCTGAATGTGAGACAGGAAACCATCAAAACTCTAGAGGAGAAAGCAGGAAAAGACCTCTCTGACCTCAGCCGTAGCAATCTCTTACTCGACACATCCCCAAAGGCAAGGGAATTAAAACCAAAAATCAATTGCTGGGACCTTATGAAGATAAAAAGCTTCTGCACAGCCAAGGAAACAACCAACAAAACTAAAAGGCAACCAACGGAATGGGAAAAGATATTTGCAAATGACATATCGGACAAAGGGCTAGTATCCCAAATCTATAAAGAGCTCACCAAACTGCACACCCGAAAAACAAATAACCCAGGGAAGAAATGGGCAGAAAACATGAATAGACACTTCTCTAAAGAAGACATCCGGATGGCCAACAGGCACATGAAAAGATGCTCAACATCGCTCCTCATCAGGGAAATACAAATCAAAACCACACTCAGATATCACCTCACGCCAGTCAGAGTGGCCAAAATGAACAAATCAGGCGACTATAGATGTTGGCGAGGATGTGGAGAAACAGGAACCCTCTTGCACTGTTGGTGGGAATGCAAATTGGTGCAGCCACTCTGGAAAACAGTGTGGAGGTTCCTCAGAAAATTAAAAATAGACCTACCCTATGACCCAGCAATAGCACTGCTAGGAATTTACCCAAGGGATACAGGAGTACTGATGCATAGGGGCACTTGTACCCCAATGTTTATAGCAGCACTCTCAACAATAGCCAAATTATGGAAAGAGCCTAAATGTCCATCAACTGATGAATGGGTAAAGAAATTGTGGTTTATATACACAATGGAGTAGTACAGGGCAATGAGAAAGAATGAAATATGGCCCTTTGTAGTAACGTGGATGGAATTGGAGAGTGTGATGCTAAGTGAAATAAGCCATACAGAGAAAGACAGATACCATATGTTTTCACTCTTATGTGGATCCTGAGAAACGTAACAGAAACCCATGGGGGAGGGGAAGGAAAAAAAAAAAGAGGTTAGAGTGGGAGAGAGCCAAACATAAGAGACTCTTAAAAAGTGAGAACAGACTGTGGTTTGATGGGGGGTGGGAGGGAGGGAAGGGTGGGTGATGGGTATTGAGGAGGGCACCTTTTGGGATGAGCATTGTGTGTTGTATGGAAACCAATTTGACAATAAATTTCATATATTGAAAAAAAAAAAGACTTTTCAAGAGAGGAATTAACCTACCTTGCCTGTTTTCTGTTACTAAATGACAGAGTGAGAAATGGTAAGTCTGAATCAAATTTTCTGTTGGGTGGAATGTATAAGAAGTTTTGTAACTTGTTCTTCCAGTCTGGAAAAACAGTCTATTCAAAACCAATTTGTCTTTCTCTCTCCTTTCAGTTTTCCTTTTGTTGTATCTTACATTATTTCCAAGGTTTGTAATTGTACTTTATAGAAACAGGGAGAAAAAGTCTATATTATCATAATTGGGCAAGAAGTCATATTTACTTTCAAATGTTTATTTTTGTTTTTTTAATATAATTTATTGTCAAGTTAGCTAACATACAGTGTATACTGTGTGCTCTTGGCTTCAGGAGTAGATTCCCATGATTCATTGCTTATATACAATACCCAGTGCTCATCCCAACATGTGCTCATTAATTTTTGTTTTCATTCCTTAAAAATTATGTTATGATTTATGAGAAAATTAAGAAAATAAGGTGTCACAACAAAAGTTAAATTTATAAGTTTCCTAAACTATGCTGTTTTCAGATGTTTCCTTTTTATTTTACTTCATTAATGTACTTACCAGATTATTATTTGAAAAAACTATTATATCAGACTGTAACTAAAGGACCAAGTTGAAATAGATATAAAAATGATTATATTTTTTTGCTCAATATTTTCTAAATAATTGTGTTTTATTATTTAATATTTTATCTTTTTTATATCAACATAATTATATTTTGACTCTCCCTATTTCTTTTGGGTGTATACTTCTATAATCCATATGAATAAGAAAATAAATATGTCATGTACAAGACTGTTGTTTTCAAAAAATTATTCTCTCCAAGTGTCAAATATTCTAGGTATGCTTGGTGTGCTGTATGCTACTGCATGTTTATTAGTCTGCATAATTTTTATATTTACTCAGTAATTCATTCAACACGTATTTACTGCATCCCTTTGATGTGCCAGGCACTGTAACTCTTGTTACATATAAAGAATACAAACATTAATGAAGTTATTCCTGTCTTTAAGGGGTTTGAAGTCTACTGAGGGAGGCATAGACATAAATAAATAGACCATTTTTAATAAAGAATGCTCTAAAGCTGATAGACACAGAACCAAAGAGAAAGTTTATCAAACTTAGATTAAAAATAGTGCAGATAATGGGATGCTTCCTAGGACATATGATATATGGTCTGAGAATTTAAATTACTGAAATATATGCATTAATGATATCTCAGAGGGAAGAGAATGCAAGAGTAGAAGTCACAAAATGGCATACCATTTCAGGGAATTTTGGGTAATTTGAAGCAGTTGCAGGAGGGAAGTGACAAGAGAAGAATCACTCAAGATCAGTTATGTCATATTCAAGAGTTTATACTTTAGTAACAGGGAAATGTGATATTAAAAGTATTTAAGAAAAGTGATGTGATAAGATTTGAGTTATAGAAATATGAGTGTAGAGGATGGATTGGAGAAAGTCATAACTTGAGGCAGAAAGACCTGTTAGCTTAGTAAAGTTATGTAAGGGAGATGCCCTGAATTAAGGTGATGAAAGTAGAATCAGAGAGAAGTATGTATTTGAATTAGAAATTGACCTAAGCTGTATTTCAAATAGAGTTAAATGTGATGAGTAAAGGAGAGGTAGGACTCTAGGAAGACTCCTTTTTTTTTTTTTTTTTCTTTTTTTAATGAACAATTATAGTGCCATTCACTAAGATAGGAAGGTGTTTCGTGCTTTCTCATTCCAGGCTTCCATTGTTGCTGATCAGTCTTCCTGCTAGAAACATTTTTAACTTAATTTTTCACAGCTGCTTCACTTTCCATAGAAGTCTTACTCATGCTTTAAGACATTTTTTATACTGTATAGTGCCTTTTTCTCCAATTTTATGTTTTTATTATTAATATTTCCTTTTTATTATATTTATAATATCACATATTATATCCCATATAGAATTTTTGTACTTCTATATCTATTATCATATTTTTCTTATGTATTAGTTTGCTTTATATTAATTTCATGTAATTAATTTATTAACTATTAATTTATTATTATTTTTAAAATGTTTATTTTTGAGAGAGAGGAGTGAAAGAGAGTGCATGAGAGGGGCAGAGAGAGGGAGACAGATAATCCCAAGCAGGTTCCACACTGTCAGCTTAGAGCCCTATGAGAGTCTCGAACCTACAAACTGTGAAATCATGACCTGAGCCAAAAGCGAGTCAGATGCTTAACCTGCAGAGCCACCCAGATGCCCCAATTGTTAATTTATAATTAATTATTATTATTAATTTATTCTTGAAATTTTAAACATCTTGGGAGCAAGAACTATATACTCAACAACAGGACCTATTAGAGAGTAGGTATTCAATGCATGTTTATTGAATAAATGAACAAATGAATAAATAAATGAAATTAGTTGTAACTGTGTATACACCAGAATAGTAGTAATAATATTGAGGGTTTTTTCTTAATAGAGGATATTCTAAATATCACATAGAAATGTTGAAAACTATTCTACATATAGCATACACACTACAGCACACCCAAACACAGGCACACACAAAATAAATAACACTATCCCTGCCTAAACCACAATAGAAATCACTCTCTATATAAGTATAATTGTGCTCTTTCAAGTCATGTTTACAAAATAACATTATTTTCTGTTCAAAACCTAAACATGCTGTAATTTTAAGAATATCAAGGGACTAAAGACTTAAGAGAATCAAGAATTATTCAATAACAGGAATGATTATGTTTTTTTTTTTTTAATTTCAACTCCTGCCTGAATTAAATTCTATAGATAGCACACATTCACAGAGATTCAAAATAACTTGAGTGTTAACTTGTAGGGGCATCCTTAGAGATGTAGAGTTAATAATAATGTAGCCCAGAAACCAAGTACAGTGATCATAATATGGATTGCTTACACACATATCACTAATAACTTTCTGACTCCAAATCTTGTCTATCTTCAGGCATCACAGATCAACTTTATTATACAGGATACACGTCTTTGGTTAAACCTAGATCCTCTCATAAACATGTCACTGTCTTTAATATTTCTTTCTCAGTTATGGGGTCTGGTCTCTTAACTACATTTCTGATAGTTGATATATTCTGTCAGAAGTTAAAACTGCAGTCTGTGACAACAGAAAATGATATCATGTATCTACTTCACAGAGTCTGCATGTATATGTAATTTTGCTTAGCACAGTGCTCTCAACTGTTGAGACCCAGATGAATGCAATAATATCTATTCTGCCATTCTACTACACATCTATTCAGCTTTTTTTTCCTTTTTCAAGTTTTCATTTAAATTCCAGTTAGTTAACATAGAGTGTCATCTTAGTTTCAGATGTAGAATTACATACAATACCCAGTGGTCATCTCAAGTGTCCTCTTTGATACTCATCACCCATTTAACCAAAAACATTTGTCACCAGAGGAATTGTTGAGTATATTCACTTTTGCAATGCACCATTAATTTTCTACCACATACATTTTATATTCCATTTGCAAGTCTACTCATCCCCTGCGTCTGTCTCTCTCTCTGTCTCTCTGTCTCTTTCTTTCTCATGTAACATGATGTTATGTTAGACTAATGAGTCTCTCACTTATTTTTGGCATCTCAAATTTTCTGTTCAGTTTTGTTTTTCATAATTTTCCCAATTTATCATGCCCTCCTTCCATACTACATTTCTTGACATCTTTTCATATGCTTCATTGTTAATGCTTTCTTATTTTTGCCTATGCTCTTCTATCTAACAGAAACTCACTTCTTTTCCCTTTCTCTGTTTTGCTTACTTCTTATATAGCTTCTCCTGTAAAAGTTTCCCCCTCCATTTAGGTAAAAACAATTACTACTTCATCTTTGTTTCCATGATACTTTGTCCAGACTTTATTGAAGTATAATTGACCACTAAAATTGTATATATTTGAAGTGTAAAACCATTTATTGAAAATACTGTCCTTTTCTTATGTTATGTTCTTGGTACTCTTGTCAAATATCAGTTGAACATAGATGTGTGAATTTATTTCTGGGCTCTCTATTCTGTTCCATTGGTCTGTATGTCTGTCTTTATGCTAGTAAAATACTCTTGATTACTATGACTTTGTAATATAGTTTGAAATCAGGAACTATAATGTTTCCAGCTTTATTCTTCTTGCTAAATACATATTTGATCCTTAGGGTTCTTTTTTGGTTTCATTTAAATTTTAAGATTTTTATTCTATTTTGGTAAAAAAAAGTCATTGTGATTTTGATAAAAATTGCATTGAATCTGTAAATCAAATTGGGTAATATGGACTTTTTAACAATAATAAGTCTTCCAATCTAAGGACATGGGATGTCTTTCCACTTATTCGTGTTTTCTTTAATTTCTTTTATCAAAGTTTTCTAATTTTCATTATAGAAATCTTGCATCTTGGGGCACCTGGGTGGCTCACTTGGTTAAACTCCCAGCTTTGGCTCAGGTCATGATCTTGTGGTTTGTGAGTTCAAGCCCCGCATCTGTGTTGACAGCTCAGAGCCCGACACCTGCTTCAGATTCTGTGTCTCCCTCTGTCTCTGCCCCTCCCCTGCTCACGCTCTGTCTTTGTTTCTCAATAATAAATAAACGTTAAAAAATTAAAAAAGAAATCTTGCATCTCTTTAGGTTTATTCCTAAGTAATTCTTTTTGCTGTTATTGTGAATGTTTGTTTTCTTAATTAACTCTCCAGAAAGTTATTTGTTTGTGTATACATACATGACTGATTTTTGTATGTTGACTTTGCATCTTACAACTTTGCTGAATTTCCTAGTACTAACATTTTTTTTTGTTGAGTCTCTAAAGTTTTCTTCGTATATAATCATGTCATCTATAAACAGAGATCATTTTATTTCTTTATTTCCAATTTTGATGGCTTTTATTTCTTGTTTCTTGTCTAATTACTCTGGCTAGAGCTTCCTAGGTTGAAAAGAAGTAAACAGTGTGGGCATCCTGTTTTGCCCCTGGCCTTACAGGAAAGTTTTCAGTTTCCCCCCATTATTTATGATGTTAGCTTGGGATTTTCTTTTATGTCCCTTATTGTGGTAAGTTTACATTATGCTTGATATAAGCTTAAATTAAGATCATTCATTAAGTTGATCACATTTATAAGATACACATACAAATATCTCTTTTTCTCTCATAGTAAGTGATCAATACATTATATCTAAGCATTGCTATTACTTTTTACAATTGTATGAGAACTATATAATTCTACATGTTTCCCTCTTTTTCATTATATTCCATGGTGTTCAAAGATAAATTAATTTTTTAAATTTACTTCACCAGCTCATTCCCAAGTGTCTAGTGCATTGTTCACTTAATTATCTCATTTTCTAGGCTCAAACATGGTATTCTAGATGTGTTATGACATTATATGTAATTTAAAGTACTGTCAGAATTATGCAAGTATAAATTATAATGTTTCTTTATTCTTGAGAGAGAAAGAGAAAGAGAGAGAGAGACACAGCATGAGTGGAGAGGAACAGAGTGCGAGAGGGACACAGAATCTGAAACAGGCTCCAGTCTCTGAGCTGTCAGCACAGAGCCCAACATCTGGCTCAAACTCACGAGCCATGAGATCATGATATGAGCCTAAGTCAGATGCTTAACCGGCTAAGCCACCCAGGTGCTCCACAAGTATAAATTATAAACAACAAAAATGAAATGTTTCCTATGGTATACTTGCTAGTTCAGAAAAATTATTTCTTCCTTTATATGTATGAATTTCAGAACTAAGATTTTCTCACTCAAAAGACAAGCATATAATTATAGGAAGTACAAATTGACCTAAGTTTTTTTTTTAATTAAGTGTAGTTTTATCAAGTCTTTTTTACTTACAAAAGTAGCCATTGCAATGCACCTGGTTATTCTCTGTTCATTGTTTTTTTTATATAACCTTTAACTTTATAACATACCATATACAGTATTTATTTATTTTGTCTCTTGTCCATCTCTCATAATTATATTTAAGTTTCACAAGGGCCAGGATATTTTTTCTTTTTTTAAAATTATTTACTGATATATACCAAGTTCCTAGAATACTACCTGCCACACAGTAGGAACTCAATATATTCAGTTAAATGACTGGATGAACTATCCCTTAACCTTGTATCCCCATTTCTAGTTATCCAATCATTTTCCAAACTATTTTCATCATAGTTTTTTCTTTTCTCAATTCATATTCATGACTTTAAGAATTACATTTAGGATCTTGGCCTAACTATTCTATTAAAAAAACTTTATGTAAAATTTTAATGACATCCTAAACACTAGGCACAATAAGGGCATTTTTCAACCATTGTATTCTTTTTTGGGTTGACACTTTGGGGAAGAACCTATTTCTTGACACTGGCCATTACCTTTTATTTCCATTATAATATACTCTAATTTTTATTTCCTCTTCTCTCTGATTATTCCTTCTCTGACTTCTCCCTGGGTTCTTCTTCTTTTATGAGCTTCATTAATGATGATACTTATCTTTAGAGATCCATTGTTGGCCCACTGCTTTTCTCAGTCTGGATATTTTCCATGAGTAACCTAATCCATGATCATAGTATCAACTATTATATCTAACTTACAGAATATATAGTTACAAAATAGATCTCTGCACCAAGTTTCAGAATCATATGTCTAACCACTTGCTGAATAACACCTGCTAGAAAGGCAAATGTTACCTTAGACTCTATAACACAAATACTAAACTCAGTTTAATAGAAACTGCTATGTTTCTCCTGCTTTCCCTAGTAAATGATACCACCAAAAGAAATAAAGCAACCATATTGCTAAACAAGAAATTAAACTGTCACTATTTGCAGATAGCATAATACTATATATTGAAAATCCTAGACACTTCACCAAAAAAAGAATAAACAAGTTCAGTAAAGTTTGAGGGTACAAAATTAATACCCAGAAATTCATAGTGTTTCTATACACTAATAACAGAGTACCAGAAAGAGAAATTAAGAAAACAATCCCAATTACAATTCCACCAAAAAAAAAAAAATACCAGGAGTAAACTTAGCTCAGGAGGTGAAAGATTTATACTCTGAAAACTAAAAAAAACATTAGTGAATGAACTGGAGAAGACATTGAAGACAAATGAAAAGATATTCCAGGAGATGTTGGAAAGTGGAAGTGGAGGAAGAGGACCCTAGGCTTGCTTCATCTCATGAATACAACTAGATAAATATCAAATCATCCTAAATACCCCTGAAATTGGTCTGAAGACTGAGAACAAATTCCACAACTAAAGGCAGAGAAGATACCACAGTGAAAAACATAGGCAAGTATGTGGTTTGGAAGAGAAACAGATTGTGGCTGCTGTGGTAGGGAGAGAGCTTCAGTTGCAAAGAAGGGAGAGAGACAGACTAGCACACAGGGGAACACATGGGGAAAATGAATCCCCATAGCAATTGGCTTGGAAAGGAAGTGGGGTTGAATTTCATGAGTTCTTTCAACCAGCATGTTTAAAGCCTGGACTTTTAAAGGTCAGCAGGCTTGACTGGAATAAGCCCATAAAGCACTGCACTGCTCTTATAAGACAGGAAAACAACCTATGGACATATAGTGTGGAAACAGTGATCTGAAGAGTGCCTGGAACTCATGGTGGAGAGACTATTTGCTCATCTTGGAGCATATCCCAGAAAGACAGCATCCATAGAAAGAACCCTCTGAGAATAAAGGAACTGGCCAGTGTCATTTACCTTCCCCTGCCCCCAACAGCATACGCTTAGGGCCATTGACAGGAACCAGCATAGCACAGACACACTCTACCTAACATGCTTACACAAAGCCTTGCCTCTTACACTCCAGTGGAGTCACTCCTCTCAGATTCCATTGCCTCACTCACACTGTAGCAGGTCTCCTCACCTAGAAGACTAGCCCAAACCCTTGCCCATTCCGGGTCTCCTGATATGGAAGCCTTGATTCCATCAGCACTGGTAAAAGGTTTCATTTCACAAACAGACCAGCGCACACCTACTTAAAACATACCATAATCAGGACAGCCACAAAATACTGCTCACAAAAGGCAAAGTGAACTTCCTCAAAGTGCAGATACCTGACCTGAAGGATAAAGAGGCCATGACAAAAGAGGAGAGCACATGCAGCACACATTAGAGACACTTTCCAAAATTCCAGGCTTTGGGGAAGAGGGGACACTACACAGCAAGGCACTTCAGGACCTCTTATTCATAAAACCATTACCCTCAAGAACAGGAGACAAAGCTAACTTTACTAACATACAGAAACAGGAACAGAGATTAGAACAAAATGAGAAGACATAGAAATTTATCCCAAAATAAAGAACAGAAAAAGGATACAGCAAAAGATCAAAGAAAGTAGATATAAGGAATATGCCTGGTAGAGGATTTAAAGCAGTGATCACAAAGATCCACATCGGATGTGAGAAAAGAGTGGAAGACAAGAGTGGGACCCTTAACAGAGAGATAAGGACAAACATGGCATAGATAAAGGTCTCAGGAAAAGAAAAGAGAAACATGGAATGAACAGCAAGTTGGAATAAGCAGAGGAATAAATTAATAACTTGGAAGACAGAACAATGGAGAGTAATCAAGAGTAATCTGACAAAAGAGAGAGAAATGAATTATGCAAAATAAGAATAGACAAAGAGAATTCAGTGACTCTATCAAACATAATAATATACATATTATAGATGTCTCAGAAAAAAGAAGAGAGAGAAAAAGGAACAGAAAATTTATTTGAAGAAATAATAGCTGAAAATTTCCATAATCTGGGGAAGGAGAAATATCCAGAACCATGAGGCACAAAGAACTCCCATCAAAATCAACAAAAGCAAGCCAACACCAAGACACATTGTAATTATATTTGCAAAATATAAGAAT
The DNA here is from genome assembly GCF_023721935.1 of Panthera uncia. NCBI lineage: Eukaryota > Metazoa > Chordata > Mammalia > Carnivora > Felidae > Panthera > Panthera uncia. The sequence continues at coordinate 100,727,875 of NC_064817.1, forward strand.
AAAGGGAAAAAAATGTTAAAGCAGCAAGACAAAAAAAAAAAAAAAGACAGTAACTTACAAGGGAAAATCCATAAGGCTAGCAGGTGATTTTTCATCAGAAAGATTCCAAACCAAAACGAAGTGGTATGATATATTCAAACCACTAAATGGGAATAATCTGCAGCCAGGAATGTTGTATCCAGCACAGCTATCATTCAGAACAGAAGGAGACATAAAGATTTTCCCAGACAAGCAAAAACTAAAAGAGTTTATGACCACTAAACTAGCCTTGCTGGAAATATTAAAGGGGACACTTTTAGTGGAAAGGAGAGACAAAAAGTGACAGTATAAAGGTTGGAAACATGAAAGAAATAAAATGAATATATTGTAAAGAACTACTCAAAGAACTCACAAAATAAATGGATGTAAAATATAATATATACCTAAAGGTGGGCAGGAGAAGAGTAAATAAAAGGTTCAAACTTAAACAATCATCAACTTAATGCAGACTGCTATATGCAGAAGAGGTTATATACACACTTAATGGTAACTATATATCAAAAAAACAGTAATAAAATGCAAAGAATAAAAAGAAAGAAATCCAAATATATCACTAAAGAAAATCAGCAAACCATGAAAGAAACACAAGGATCAGAGAAAATATTTAGAAACAACTACAAAGGAAGTAATGAAGTGGCAATAAATACATATGTATCATCAAATTCTTTGAATGTTAAAGAACTAAATGCTCCAATAAAAAGGATAAGACATAGAATGGATAAGAAAACAAAACCTATCTATATGCTGCCTACAAGAGACTCATTTTAGACCTAAAGACTCCTGCAGAATGCACATGATCTTAGCCAAAAGGCCGAGAAGCGATGAAAGACTCCTGCAGAATGAAAGTGAGGGGATGGAGAAACATCTATTATGCAAATGAATGTCAAAAGAAAGCCAGAGTAACAGTACTTATATTTGAAAAAACAGACTTTAAACAAAGAATGTAAAAAAGACAAAGAAGGACACAATATAATAAAAAAAGGGGACAATCCAACAAGAACATATAAGTGTAAATATTTATGCCCCCAACATTCAAGCATCCAAATACATAAAACTATTAATAACAATCACTGATAATACAATAATAATAGGAGCTTTAAAACCTGCTTATATAAATGGAAAGATCATCTAAATGGAAAATCAAGAAATAATGGCCTTGAATTACACAGTGAACCAGATGGATTTAACAGATATATTCAGTAAACTCCATTCTAAAACAGCAGAATACATATTGTTTTCAAGTGCACAAAGAACATTCTCCAGAATAGATAGAAAATTAGGCCACAAAACAATCCTCAACAAATTCAAAAAATGAAAGTCATAAGATAAGTCTTTTATGACCATAACACTTTGAAACTAGAGGTCAATCATAAGAAACCATCTGGAAAGATCACAAATACATAGAGGATAAAGGAAATTCTACTAAAGAATGAAGCATTAACCAGGAAACAAATGAAGAAATAAAAAGTGCATGGAAATACATGAAAATGAAAACACAAAACTCTAAAACCTTTGGGATGCAACAAAAGCACGTCTAAAAAAAGAAGTTTATAGCAATATAGGCCTATGTGACGAAGCAAGAAAATCTTAAATAAACAACTTAAACTTACCCCTAAGGAAGCTAGAAATAACAACAACAACAACAAATAACAGTAAAAAGAAGGAAATAATAGTGATTAGAGGAGAAATAAATGATATAGAAATAAACTAGCAACAAAAACAAACAAACAAACAAACAAACAAACAAACAAAAAACCAATAGACCAGACCAATGAAACCAGGAGCTGATTCTTTGAAGAAAAAAAAATTAATAAAATTTATGAACCTCTAGCCGGACTAAACAAGAAAAAAAGATAGTGGACTCAAATAAATAAAATCACAAATGATAAAGGACATGTAACAACCAACACCACAGAAATACAAAGAATTATAAGAGAATATTATGAAAAGCTATATTCTGAAAAATTGTACAACCTAGAATAAATGGATAAATTCCTAGAAGCATATAGCCTGCTAAAACTGAAACAGGAAGAAATAAAATGTTTGAACAACTGATTGGTAGTAAAGAAATTGAGTCACAAAAAACCAAAACAAAACAAAACAAAACTCCCAATAAACACTCCCAGAACAGAAGCCTTTACAGGCAAGACTTTCCATACATTAAGAGTTAGTACCTATGCTTTTTTCAAACTAGTCCAAAAAAAAAAAAATAGAAAAGAAAGAAAAAACTTCAAAATTCATTCTATAAGGCCAGCATTACCCTGATACCAAAACCAGATAAAGACACTACTAAAAAAGGGAACTACAGGTCAGTATCCCTGATGAACATAGATGCAAAAATATTTAACAAAATACTAGCAAAACAAATACAACAATATATTTAAAAATAATTCACAGCAACCAAGTGAGATTTTTCCCGGGTTGAAAAAGTGGTTCAATATTTGCAAATCTAACAATGTGATACATCATATTAATAAGAGAAAGAATAAGAGCCAGATGATCCTTTCAATATATACAGAAAAAGTATTTGACAAAGTATAACATCCATTATGAAAAAGCTCTCCATAAAATATGTTTTGAGGGAACATACCTCAAAATAATAAAGGCATATATGGAAAAACCTATAGCTAACATCATCCTTAATGGGGAAAAACGGAGAGCTTTTTCCATGAGTTAGAGAAGAAGAGAAGGATGTCCACTCTCACCACTTTTATTCAATATGCTAGTGGAAGTCCCACACTTCAGCACTCAGACAACAAAAAGAAATAAAAGGCATTGAAATCAGTAAGGAAGAAGTAAAACTTTCACTATTTGCAGATGAAACGATACTATCTATAGAAAACTCGGATGAGTTCCACAAAAATATGCTAGAACTCATAAACAAATTCAGTAATTTCCAGGATACAAAATCAACATACAAAAATCTGTTACATTTCTATATACCAACAATGAAGCATCAGAAAGAGAAATTAAGAAAATAATCCCATTTACAATTGCACCCAAAATGATAAGATAGCTAGGAATAAACCTAACCAAAGAGGTGAAAGACCTATAATCTGAAACCTTTAAAACACTGATGAAAGAAACAACACAACACAAAGAAATGGAAAGACATTCCATGCTCATGGATGGGAAGAACATATATTCTTAAAATGTCTATACTATGCAAAGAAATCTACACATTTAATGCAAAAATACCAACAGCATTTTTCACAGAACTAGAACAAACAACCCCAAGATTTGTGTGGAGGCATAAAAAACCCTGAATAGTCAAAGCAACCTTTAAAAAGAAAAGCAAATCTGGAGGCATCACAATTTCTCATTTTGTGTTATATTACAAAGCGATAGTAATCAGAATGGTATTGTACTAGCACAAAAATACACACATACATCAATGGAGCAGAACAGAAAATCCACAAATAAACCTACAATTACATGGTCAATAATTGACAAAGCAAGAAAAAAAATCCAGTTGGAAAAAGACAGTCTCTTCAACAAATGCTGTTGGGAAAACTGACAGAAACACGCAAAGAAAAAAAAACTGGACTACTTTCTTACATCATTAATAGAAATAAATTCAGAATAGATTAAGGATCTTAATGTGAGATCCAAATCCATAAAAGTCCTGGAAGAGAACATAGGCAGCAACTCTTTGACATTGGCCATAGCAACTTTATTCTAGATATGTCTCCTGAGGGAAGGGGAAAAAAGCAAAAAATGATCTATTGGGACCACATCAAAATGAAAGGCTTCTGCACAGTGAAGGAAACAATCAACAAATCTAAAAGGTAATATATGGAATGGGAGAAGATATATGCAAATGACATGCCCAACAAAGGGTTAGTAACCACAATATATAAAGAACTTACACAACTCAACACCCAAAAAACAAATAATCTGATTAAAAATAAGCAGAAGATAGGAACAGATATTTCTCCAAAGACATCCAAATGGTCAATGGACACCTGAAAAAACATTCATTAGCACTTACCATATGGGAAATTCAAATCAAAATACCAGTGAGATATCACCTCACACCTGTCAGAATGACTAATATTAAGAACACAAGAAACAACAGGTGTTGGAGATGATGTGGAGAAAAAGGAACCCTCTAGCACTGTTGATGGGAATGCAAACTTGTGCAGCCACTGTGGAAGAGAGCACAGAGGTTCCTGAAATGTTAAAAATAGGACTACCCTGTGATTCAACAATTGCACTCGTGGGTATTTAATGAAAAAAAATAGAAAAACAATAAATCAAAGGGATACATACACCCCTATGTTTATAGCAGCATTATTTACAATAGCTAAAATATTAAAGCGGCACAAATTTTCATTGATTGAGGAATGAATAAAGAAGAGATGGTATATATACAAAATAGAATATTATTCTGCCATAAAAAATAATGAAATTTGCCATTTGCCATGACATGGATGGAGCTAGAGATTATAACACTAAGTGAAATAACTCAGAGAAAGACAAAAACCTTATGATTTCACTCATATGTAGATTTAAGAAACAAAAAAATGAACAAGGAAAAAAGAGACCAAAAAACCCAGACAACTAAATAGAACAAACGTGGTTGCCAGAGGGCGGTGGGAGTGAGGGTGAAATAGGTGAAGGAGATTAAGAGTACAATTATTGTGATGAGCAGTAAGTGATGTATAGAATTGTGGAACCACACCTGAAACTAATGTAACACTATATGTTAACTCACTGGAACTAAAATAAAACCTAAAAAGCAAAAAAAAAAAAAAAAAAAAAAAAAAAAGGAAAGAAATCAAACAAATTAATAAACAAGGAAACAAAAGGCAGAATAATATCTGCAGAGAACTTATGGTAGTTATAGGGAAGGGGTGTGGGGGCATGAGCAAAATGGGTCAAGGGGAGTGGAAGATGCAGGCTTCCAGTTATGGAATAAATAAGTTACACAAATAAAAGTCACAGCATAGTAAATATAGTCAATAATATTGTAAGAGGATTGTATGGTGACAGATGGTAGCCACACTTGTGGTGAACATACCATAATGTATATAGAAGTTGAATTACAATGTTGTACACCTTAAACTAATGTAACATTGTATATCAACTCTACTAAAAAAATCAATGCAAAAATTTTTCCCTAGAGTAATGGAAGCTTGTGAGTGAGTCAATTATGTTTACCTTTAAAATTATCACCCTGGCTGCAATTCAGAGAATGAATTGAAGTGGAGCAATGATAGATGTCAGAATATTTGTCATGTGTGTTTCAGTGGTGCAAAAGAGGGTAATGTTGTCATAGGGGAGGATCATGGCAGTGTGAATGGAGAAAAATAGTCAAAATTGAAATATTCATATTTTGAAACATGCCCACAATGGCATTTGTGTCATATGGAATAAAAGCATTATGGTTTAGGAATATAATAGATATAGAGATTATAGCAGTCTGAGGAGAAGACTATTATCACCAGAATAGGAAAAATGAGGAAAATGAATGTTGCTTTTTAAAATTTTATGAGTTGAATTTTGAGACATGTAGATATTGAGGTATCTGTAAAATGTTTAAATAGAAATGTATAAAAATGTGTGAATACATTAACCTACACTTAAGGCAGACATGTAAGCTAAAGATAAAATTTTGAGTTATTAACATACTTTTAGTAACTGCCACAATACAAGTTAATGAAATCACATACATTGTTTTTGGAGGGTGAAACAGAAGGTCCAAGGCAGAAGTCTAGAATTTATATATTAGGTGGAGGCAAACAATAGATTAAAAATTTGTAAGGAACGTTGGATTAATCAATAAGGAAGTAATCTATCCTAACTAGATAAACCCCCATAGAAGAGACAGGTAAACATAAATTCCAAGTATTTGCTGAAAATATCCCTTGACTCTTGCTGTGGTCACCTTTGTATTACAGCAATGTATATGTTTTTTCTAATCACTCTTACAAGGTTTGAGACTCCTGTAGTAAAGAGACCACGTGTGTTTTCATCTTATTATCTTTGTCAGTTCTTTCCAGAATGTCTTCTAGGTGCTCATTAAAACTTTATTAATTGACTTTAAATTATTAACATAATTAGAAAATAGTAAAGGTGTGTGATATCTTATTTTGCAATTCTCCAACCACTACGAAAGACAGAAAGAATGGAAAATAGAGTACAAAATAAGGTGTACACAGCATTTTATGAATTCAGTTGGAAAAATCAGTCAAAATATTTGTTAGTGTTACTTTAGAGTTTAAATTAATATAATTTTTCCTCTCTCTATGTATTGAAGATTATTCTTCTGTGTAAAACAGCCAAAGTGGGGTGGAAAGCAGGAAAACAAGAGAGAATAAAAGGAGAAAGAAAAAGATGGAGGGAGGAAGAGAGGGAGGGAAAGAGACCTGGAGAAAGACAGAAATTTCATTAATATGAAATTACATTTGGAGATTGTCACCTCTTTATTTATTTGTACTTCAAAACAAGAAAAGATACTTCCAGTGTTGTGGATATTCAGCAACTTAAAAAAAACATACATGTATCCTTACAACTTGACAGATAACCAGTACAGTTTTTGGAAAAAAAAATATATGTATATAGCCTGTTCTTCTACATTTGATCATGCAATCAATACTATCAAGAGGTGGACGAACATAAAGCTAGGTCACTGTGATTTGCCAGAATGATAAGGAGTAATCCTTTCCATATTTTCTAGGACACAAGATATATATTTTGTTTATCTGTCTAATGTGAATCTAAAATGGAGGTATATAGTCTAATGTGAATCTAAAATGGAGGTATACATGTTATGGCAAAACTGAACTTGAAAATCAGATTAAAATTTGTGCTGGATGAAATATGCTGAAGAGAAAAGAAAAGGATCTGTATATTTATATCAGAAGAAGCAGCCTAGGCAAATTATAATAGACAATTTGTAGTAGAGTTGTCCCTCTTGCCCAAAGGGAGTCTCATAATTATCTGTCTGAATGTCATTTAATGTACCCCTTTAGACCCCTGAAATTATATGGGCAGAATACTCTTTGTAGAAATTCAAGTGGAAGGGAGATTGTAATAAATTATTAGCAGCTTTAGCTCCTTTATCTCAGGTTATCTCATTGAATTAGCTACTTTAAAATAAGCAGCCTTAAGTGAGGCATCAGATTCAGTACTGCTACTAGGAGATATGTCATATCTTATCTCTGTCACTGAAAAGTTGATATCTTTAAATGGATATTCATGGCATATTTCAGATCATTGTATTAAAATTTTTATCCTGTGTATAATATTAATTGGTACAACATATTCTCATTACCTTCTCTGAAATTTTTAGTAATATCTAAGAGAAGGTAGTTTTATAGACCCACAAACGTATGGCCAACTAATCTTTGACAAAGCAGGAAAGAACATCCAATGGAAAAAAGTCTCTTTAACAAATGGTGCTGGGAGTACTGGACAGCAACATGCAGAAGATTGAAACTAGACCACTGTCTCACACCATTCACAAAAATAAACTCAAAATGGATAAAGGACCTGAATGTGAGACAGGAAACCATCAAAATCCTAGAGGAGAAAGCAGGAAAAGACCTCTCTGACCTCAGCCGTAGCAATCTCTTACTTGACACATCCCCAAAGGCAAGGGAATTAAAAGCAAAAATGAACTACTGGGACCTTATGAAGATAAAAAGCTTCTGCACAGCAAAGGAAACAACCAACAAAACTAAAAGGCAACCCACAGAATGGGAAAAGATATTTGCAAATGACATATCAGACAAAAGGCTAGTATCCAAATTCTATAAAGCACTCACCAAACTCCACACCTGAAAAACAAATAATCCAGTGAAGAAATGGGCAGAAAGCATGAATAGACACTTCTCTAGAGAAGACATACGAATGGCCAACAGACACATAAAGAGATGTGTCGTCGCTCCTCATCAGGGAAATACAAATCAAAACCACACTCAGATATCACCTCACGCCAGTCAGAGTGGCCAAAATGAACAAATCAGGAGACTATAGATGCTGGAGAGGATGTGGAGAAACGGGAACCCTCTTGCACTGTTGGTGGAAATGCAAACTCTGGAAAACAGTGTGGAAGTTCCTCAAAAAATTAAAAATAGACCTACCCTATGACCCAGCAATAGCACTGCTAGGAATTTACCCAAGGGATACAGGAGTACTGATGCATAGGGGCACTTGTACCCCAATGTTTATAGCAGCACTCTCAACAATAGCCAAATTATGGAAAGAGCCTAAATGTCCATCAACTGATGAATGGGTAAAGAAATTGTGGTTTATATACACAATGGAGTACTACGTGGCAATGAGAAAGAATGAAATATGGCCCTTTGTAGCAACATGGATGGAACTGGAGAGTGTGATGCTAAGTGAAATAAGCCACACAGAGCAAGACAGGTACCATATGTTTTCACTCTTAGGTGGATCCTGAAAAACTTAACAGAAACCCATGGGGGAGGGGAAGGAAAAAACAAAAAGGAGGTTAGAGTGGGAGAGAGCCAAAGCATAAGAGACTCTTAAAAACTGAGAACAAACTGAGGGTTGATGGGGGGTGGGAGGGAGGGGAGGGTGGGTATTGAGGAGGGCACCTTTTGGGATGAGCACTGGGTGTTGTATGGAAACCAATTTGACAATAAACTTCATATATTGAAAAAAAAATAAAAAATAAAAGAGGGTAGTTTCATATTCTAGTTGGTGCTGATCATACATTTTTGCCTAATCTTTCGCTGCAAACTGCCAAACAATGATGGTGAAGAAAATCCTACAATTGTAAATGGGAAATGAGCCATCATGGAATTGAAGAAGGTAAAAGATATTTAACAGGAAATAGAAAGAGTAAGGAGTACTAGTCTAAATGTCTGAATACACAAGTAGGGCTACAGAGAAGGAGGAACTCTAGAGTCAGAGTTGACAGGTGTAACGAAGAGAACACACCTCCCATGCCCACTGACAATTAAAAGTACTTAATTACTCATCTGTCTACTGTAAAATTCCCTTCCTGTATACTTAGAACCCAGGCAAGTGAGTGTATGAGCATTAGGCAAAAACAAATGGACTCCTTTCTAGAAAAAAAAATGAGCCAACAAATTGAAGAGAATTTACTCAGCACCCTGAGCAAAATTCTTCCTATTCTGGCTTCCAGGAAAATCCTAGTTTGAAGTTTGGTGCCCTATTTGCCTTAAAATGATGATTGTCAGTGGATAAGATTGGCCCACATATATTTGCAGTCAGACTTTATAAACACAGGGAAAACCAACAAGAAAATGATCTAAATAGAGAGTTATCTAGAAAAATTGGACAAATTGCCTATTCTCAAATGAAAATAAAAACCCAGAGGTGTGAAGAAAATCAACAACATGAAAGGCAAAGAACAGAAAACAGACACAAGTATTGACTCCAGGGAATTTTTTAAAAAGACATAATTCAAAAGACACAAAAACAATGAGAAAGAATGAAATCCTGCCATTTGCAACAACGTGGATGGAACTGGAGGGTATTATGCTGAGTTAAATAAGTCAGAGAAAGACAGATATCATGTTTTCCCTCATATGTGGATCTTGAGAAACTTAACAGAAGACCATGGGGAAGGGAAGGGGAAAATATAGTTTCAAACAGAGAGGGAGGCATAAGAGACTCTTAAGAGTCTCTTAAATACATAAAAACCCATAAGAGACTCTTAAATACAGAGAACAAATTGAGAACCAACTAGAATATAAAACTACCTTTTTCCGCATGGGAGAGCGGAAAATTGGTGATATAAGCACTGAGGAGAGCACTTGGGATGAGCACTGGGTGTTGTATGTAAGCGATGAATCACCAGAATCTACCCTGAAGCCAAAAGCACACTGTATGTTAGCTAACTTGACAATAAAATATATTTAAAAAAGACACAAACAAATAAATGCAACTCTAGAGCTCTCTAATTTGCATTTTCAGAAAACGTGTAAAGTAATTCCATTCATTGGAAAAATCAATGGGACAGGAAAAGTCGCAGTACAAAAAATTGGAGAGTTTTAAGTATTATTTCCAAAATTAGAATTTATATGTAAGTTTGAAAGATAAAGTAGAAAAAATATCTCAGGAGAGAAACAGAAAATCAATAGACTAAATACAGTTACTGAGACAAGAAAAAGAGATTTAAGCATGTAATTTAAAGCAAAATGATATTGGTCAAGTATATCTTAATGAAGCTGGGAATTTTTCCAAAAGAGTAACCAAAAGATATCTTAAGCGGAAGGGTGATAATGATGGTGTACAAAAATCTTGTATTGGGGTCATCTGGGTGGCTCAGTTGGTTAAACGTCCAACTCTTGGTTTCAGCTCAGATCATGATCTCAGGGTTCATGGGTTTGAGCCCTGGGTTGGGCTATACGCTGACAGTGCTGAGCCTGCTTGGGATTCTCTCTCTCTCTCTCTCTCTCTCTCTCTCTCTCTCTCTCTCACCTCTCCTCATCCCTCCTCCTCTCTCTCTCTCTCTCTCAAAAATAAGTAAACATTTTTAAAAAATCCTGTTTTTTCAATATGAAAAATTAATGGATAATTTATTTTTAAATTTTAATTCAGTACAATTAGCATGTGGTGTTATATTAGTTTCAGGTGTACAATATAGTGATTCAACAATTCTGTATATTACTCAGTGCTCATCATGATAAGTGTACTTTTAATTCCCTTCACCTATTTCACTCATCCCTTCACCCACCTCCCCTCTGGTAAACATCTGTTCTCTATACCTAAAAGTCTTGTTTTGGTTTGTTTGTTTGTTTGTTTGTTTTTGGTTTGTCCCTGTTTTCCCCTTTTCATTCAGTTTTTTTCCCCTTAAATTCAACATATCAGTAAAAATATATGATACCTGTTTTTCGCTGACTTATTTTGTTTAGTATTATATTTTCTAGCTCTATCCACATCATTGTAAATGGCAAGATTTCATTCTTTATTGGCTGAATAATATTCCAGTGTGTGTGTGTGGGGGGGGGGTGTAGGGGTGTATTATATCTTTATCCAATCATCTCTTGATGAACACTGGGGCTTCTTTCATTAACCTGGCTATTGTAAATAATGCTGCTATAAACCTAGGGGTTTATATGTTTTCAAATTAGTGTTTTTTTATTCTTTGAGTGAATAGTGATATGATTATGGATCATAGGTTACTTCTATTTTTAATTTTTTAAATAACTTCCATACTGTTTTCAATAGTCACTGAACCAGTTTGCATTCCTACCAGCTGTGCAAGAGGGTACCTTTTTTTCCACATCCTCACAAACACTTGTTTCTTTTTTCTTTTTATTTTAGCCATTCTGACAGGTGTGAGGTGATATCTCATTGTAGTTTTGATTTCTGTTTCTCTGATGATGAGTAATGCTGAGCATATTTTCATGTATCTTTTGGCCATCTAGATGTCTTTGGTGAAATGTCTGCTCATTTCTTCTGCCCATGCTTTAATTGAATTTGTTTTTGATGTTTATTTGTATAAGTTCTTTATATATTTTGGATACTAACCAGTTATTGGATATGTAATTTGCAAATATTTTCTGTCATTCAGCAGGTTGCCTTTTAGTGTTGTTGTTGATCATTCCCTTCATTGTGTAGATGCTTTTTATTTTGATGTAGTCCCAACAGCTTTTTTTTTTTTGCTTTTATTTACCTTGCCTCAGGAGACACATCTAGAAATTTATTATTATGATCAATTCCAGGGAAATTACTACCTGTGCTCTTCTCTAGGGATTTTATGATTTCATGTTTCACGTTTAGGTCTTTAGTCAATTTTAAGTTTATTGTTGGATATCATGTAAGGAAATGGTCCAGTTTCATTTTTTTGCATGTAGTTGCCAAGTTTTCCCAATGGTCTTTGTTGAAAAGACTATTTCCCATTGCATATTCTTGCCTCTTTTGTCAAAGACTAATTGACCATGTGGGGTTATTTCTGGGTTTTCTGTTCTGTTCTATTGATAAATGTGTCTATTTTGGTGCCAGTATGATACTCTTTTAATTACTACAGGTTTATAGTATAACATGATTTTTATTTTGATTTATTTTCTTTTTCAAGATTGCTTTGGCTATTCAGGGTCTTTTGTAGTTCCATACACATTTTAGAGTTATTTGTTCTATTTATATGAAAAATGCTGTTGGTGTTTAGACAGAGATTGTATTAAATGTGTAGATTTCTTTGGATAGTATAGACAGTTTAACAATATTTGTTCTTCCAGTCCATGACCAGCATATAATTAGGATTTTTTCTATTTAATCACCCTGTGTCTTTTGATTGGAGAATTTAGTCCATTTACGTTCAAAGTAGTTATCTAAAGGCATCTATTTATTGCTATTTTGTTATTTGTGTTGTGGTTGTTTTGTTTCTTTCTTTTCTTTCTCTCTTCTCTCACAAGTTGGCTTCTTTCAGTGACATATTTGAATTCCTTTCTTTTCATTTTTTTCATACTTGTTTTTCATTCATTATCATTAGTTTTTTATATAACATCTTTTGCAAATAGAAATCTGTATCAAGTTGATGGTCAGTTAAATTTAAGCCCATTCTTTCCTCCCCTCCTTCCACCATATTTTAGGTATATGATACCATATTTTACATCCTTTTATTTTGTGAATACCTTGACTGATTTTTACAGACATACTAGTTTGTATAGATTTTGTGTTTCCTACTTTTCTTACTCTTACTTATCGTCTTCCTTTCCACTCAAGGCGTCCCCTTTAACATTTCTTATAGGGCTGGTTTAGTGGTCATGAACTCCTTAGCTTTTGTTTGAGAAACTCTTTATCTCTCCTTCTATTTTGAATGATACCCTTTCTGTATATAGTATTCTTGGCTCCATTTTTTTTTCCCTTTAAACACTTTGAATATATCATTCCACTCCCTTCTGGCCTGTAAAGTTTCTGCTGAAAAATCTGCTGAAAGCCCTGTGGGGTTTCCCTTATATGTAACTGCCTTCTATTTCTCTGGCTGGTTTTAAAATTCTCTATCATTCCTTTTTGTTATTTTAATTACTATGTGCTTGGTGTTGATATCCTTGGGTTGATTTGATTGGGGAAAAAATCTGTGTCTTCTGAATCTAGATATCTGTTTCCTTTCCCGATTAGGAAGGTTTCAGCTATTATTTCTTCAATATGTTTTCTGCCCCCCTTTTTTCTATTTTCTTCTTCTTCTGGGATTCCTATAATATAAATGTTATTATGCTTGATGGAGTCACTGACTTCCCTAAGTCTATTCTCATTTTCCCTATTTTTTTTTCTCTCCTTTCCTCAGCTTGGTTACTTTCCAATACTATATCTTCCAGGTCACTAATTAATTTTTCTGCTTCCCCTAGCCTATTTATTCCATCTAGTATATTTTTAATTTCATTTATTATATTCATCTCTGATTGCTTCTTTTTCATTTTTTCTATTTGTTAAGTGTTTCACTGATGTCCTTTTTATGTGAGTATCTTTATGATCATTACTTTAAATTCTCTATCAGGTATATTACTTGTATCTGTTTCACTTTGATCTTTTGCTGTACTTTTGTATTGTTCTTTCCTTTGGGACATATTCTTTTGTCTCCTAATTTTATCTATCTCTCTGTGTCTGTTTCTCTGTTAAGAAAGACAATAATGTGTCCTGCTCTTGAAAATATTGTCTGTGGGGGTGCTCACTATTAGCAGAGTGGTGCTGTTCCTTTCCTAGAGGGGATGTGCCTCCACTGCTGAGACTGGGCAGCCCAGGCACACTGCTAACCATGTGCAGGTGGGGCATGAAGTTCCCAAAAGTTGTGCATGCTATCCTCTTCCACATGGTATTTGCAGCTGCCTCTGAGACTGGGCCAACCAGGGTAGGATCTATAAAACATGTTCACCAGGGTGTATAGTTTTACCAATATGCATACTTCCTGTGTGGGAGGTGACCAGTTGCTGCACTACCAAGACCGAAGCCCACAAACTATGCAGTCAGGAGACTCTGTGTTGGTAAGATTTGTGCTGTCATTTAGAGGAGGGGACCCACAGTGTCAGACTGGAGGAAGGAGGGCATAGTGTAAGCATGTTAGTGAATACTGGTGCCATGCCTGTTCCTGCAGGTGGCTGTGTGTTTATGCTCAAGGGCAGGGTAGTAAAATAGCACCTGCCAGCTCCTTTCTTCCTGGAAGAGTCCCTGAGTTGTCTCTGTCCCTTTGGGACTTGCTCTGAGATTAGTAATATTGTTCCTGGAGAAATTCCCCAGGAATATAGCTGGCTCCAGCACACACTCTGAGATTAGTAACGTTATTCTGAGAGGAGTACCCCAGCAATTTATATCCTTCTGGTACACACTATGAGATTAGTAAACAACTCTAACTCCCATATTCCCCAGTTGTTTTCAAACTGCTCCTTCTGTGCTGTATCTATGAGGGATGTTTGTTGTGCTGTCTCTTTAGGGGCAGAAACTGTTTCCTCATGGTCTCTCAGCTCTCCTGGAGCCAACCTACTTATTTTAAAAATTCCAGGTTTTAAGATTTGCTGCTTGTAAGAACTCACAATATTTGGCCCCTCTGGTTTTCAATGTCAAGTGTTATGGGGATTTGTCTTCCCTATGCAGGCTCCCCAGTGTGAGAGTGTGTTTCTGTTCCCTTTCTGTGCTCATTTTCTGGTGTCCCTTCTTCCCTTGAACAGTTCCACAGATCCTTTAAGCTCCCAACTGTGTCTATGCCTTTCCTACCCTCTCTGATGTAGCCTCTTCTCTACATTGAGTTGTGGAATTTCTTCTGCCAGTCTTTGGGTCATTTTCTGGGTTATTTACAGTGATGTGAGTGTTACGTAGTTGAATCCATGGAAATAAGTAAGCGGGCCATCCTACCTTGCCATCTTCCCTGGAATTGTGAATATTTTGGATTTTATAAAGGGAAAATTTTGTCTAACATAGAATAAGCTTTTAAAATAAAGATGATATTGTATTTATGAGACAAAATCCATTCTTATTTCACAGATTTGATGCAAAGCTATTTGGCTTTTTGTTTAAAAAAGGGCATAGGAAAATATGCAAAATGTTTTTCATATTTTCTTAGAGTTAAATATTTGATTATTTTTTTAAGAAAAATACTTTATTCTGGAAAATATCTTGAATCAAGTTGTAAATTATGTGCAGATAACTCAAAGTTCTGCTTTCACTGACATATCAACTTGAAATACTCATCTTACAATTAGAATAAAACTGTTATAGATTCTGGGATATAGCATTAACCCAAGTACTTGTTTTACTATTGTATATATCCCAGATTCCATGGTGTCCCATCTGTTTTTACTTTATAAGAAAGCTGGAGGAGTGTTGGCAAGTATTTATATTCTACTTTAGCAAGAGAATAATTTAACCAAAATGGGAGAGGAAATAATGGTTTTCATTTGGCAATGGTTATTGAATAAAAATATAGACTATAAAAGTGTTAAGCTTTCATTATCTCATTTCTTAAAATATAAGAACTTCAAATATTCTTGTATCTTCAGTCATACTTAGAACTTCAAATTTTCTTATATCTTCAGTTATACTTGAAAGCAAGTATAATGTAAATGCATGTAAATGCATCTCTATATCTCAGCACCTTTTATCTTCCTGGGGTCTAAATAAATACATCTCCTGGGAAATGCAAGCAATGAGAAAATGATTAATATATAGCAGTAATATCCTTTGTTAAACCTTTATATAGTTAAGCTCCCTTAATTTATTTCCAAAGAACTTAAACAAATACTATAATGTGGAGTAAGGTGTTTGTTACATATTTCTCAGTTATTATGAGTCCCTTTACAACCCCAGGTGATTAAGATTGGTTTGTCAAAAAAGTATGCATTGTTGAGACATATTTGTATGAATATGTCATAAAAATATCTGTTTTACTGTATATATGTATTGGCTAAACAATTGACACCCATTTATTTCATTGTTTCAAGAAACACTTTTAAAATGTCTAACATCTACTTGGGTTTAAGATTGCAAAGATAAGAATAGTCTGTCTCTTTGATGGTCTCAGATATGCTGCAGGATAGCAACATGTAAAAAACAGCTATAATACAAATAGTGTGTGCTGTAATATATGTGAGTATAATGTTTTACGAGAGCTCAGAGGAAGAAGCAAGGATGTTTCACTGAGAAAATTATTTTTAAGGTTTACAGAATTGACATTTTATGCGACTCATGAAAGATGAAAATTATTTAATAGGCATATGGAAGGATTAAGGGTAACATTTTAGTTATTTGGGACAGGAATTTTTTTTAAAGCTTGAAGACATTCAAAAACACAATGCATTCCAGGATTGGAAAATAGTGCAGTATAACAATAATGTGGCATGTGTGAATGATAGTCCTGATAGATTGAGCCAGAAAAATAGAAAAGACCATACTGCCAATACTCTAACATGCTATATGAAAAGATTTAGATTTTAGCATGTATGTGGCAGAGGGCATTGAAAGTTTCTGCAGGTAAGTAATATTAATAAGCTTGTATTTTATAAAGCTATTTTAGATGACAGTATAGAGATAGATCAGTGAATGTGAGACTGTAGGTAGGAGACTTTTACAGTTGTCTAGGTTAGAGCGTATGAAAGAAAAAATTAGAAGAGTGTTTGAGGGAACAGATTAAATAAGAATTTAGGAATATTTGTAGTCCTTGAGTTTAAAGTAAAAATGATACCTAAATATAATATAGGTGAGAACTGAGATAAGAGAATTGAAGTAACTGAAGTAATAATACCCTCTCTGAAATCAGAAAGGAAAAAATAGAAGACCTTGAAGAATAGCATCAGTATATAAGAAAGTAGAGCAGTAAATAGGAAAGTACCAAAGGGAGTGAGGTACATTGAGTCATAACTCAGAGATACAGGGATAGAAGTAAAATGAAATGGTTATGTAGAAACCCAAGAGAGGAAAGACTTCCACAAAACTTCCAGCTTTGTCAAATGTGAAATATATGTCAAGTAATATGAAGTCTAATAAAGGACTGTTAAATTTCACAGTAGTAGATGAGGAGTGGAAACAAGGTGAGAAGTCTACTTTCTTAAAAATTTTGTTTAAGGGAAAAAATACCTCAATAAGTTAAAGAGGGACACAGATGAGAGGCCTTCCTCCTTCTCCTCCTTTTTCATCTGCTCATTTTTTTTTTCTTTTTTAATGGAAAAACTTAAACATAACTGTAGACTGAAGGGAAGGTACAACTGTAGGGACATTGAAGATAGTGAGGGAAAACCCATCATTAATGGTTCAAGGTAAAATAAGATAAATATTGATAATACTATGATTTAAGATTTAACACTCCAGGCTTTGGAAACTGGAAGACCTAGGTTTAAATTGACTTTCCATTTAATATTTGTGTGAATTTAGAAAGCTATTAGACTTTTCAAGGCTAAATTTCTTCATTTGTAAGATGAAAGCAATAATAATAAACACATCACAGGGCTATTATAGGATAAAATGGAAGATACAGTTCCTGATACATAGTAAGTTATATATTATTATTATTATTATTATTTCCAAAGTTTTTCTTTGCAAAAAAATAGGTTACCCACTTCTCTAAAATAAAATGAAAAGAGATAAGGATGATTAAAGACATAGATAATTCTATATGTAAACCAAGGACAATGTCAAATTATTTCATTTCTGGGGTAGTTGTGTGTGTGCATGCACACATGCTGTAAGGACAATATATATGCACATTTTACTTAGAAGTGAGTAGCTTGGAAGGTCAAATTAGTGATATGAGCCATCTTCTTCTCTGATCAAATATTTAGGTCCTTGTCCATATATTGTAGTCATCTAGACTCAGATAAAAGTTTAGGGTTAATAAATATCAACACAATTCCCTGCACCTACACTTCTCGCCTGACCCTCACATAATGATAGATAAACTAACGTATTCACATTTGTAGTAACAAAGTTAGGGACTGAGCTCAAATATTTCTAAAAAGTAAATTATGTGTTTTTAAATTAATCATAGATATGTGGCACTTAGCACCTTAGAATGATGTTTTGAGTTTCCTTCCACCCACCAATTAATTCTTTGTACAAATAGTTATTTCTAATATTTGGCTACTTTTTCCAATATTGGTACACTGAAGCTGGTAGTCAGTATCTCAGGACCACTGCTAAGTCTATAGGAAGCTGTTACTGGTAGAGTGATTTCATGTCCATATTGTAAAAAGAAACATGCATATTAAGGAATTGTAGTTTGGAAGTCACTTATGGATGCATTCATTGTTCTTAACGTCACTGCCTTAACGTCCTGCCTTGGAAGTGGTTTAGCTAAAAGTTGACACTTTTAATGTATAATTTTAAGAATATTTTAGCATCCTATTTTCTTTGCCCTTTGTTTATTCTGAAGCAATGATGACAAAAATGACTTTCATTATTCTATAGGGAGATCCTGTTTTGTTATATTACATCTGTTCCTGAAACTCAGGGACCTTTGGTGGCAGTGAAGCATATGAATTTGTCAGAGATATATGCTCCAGGTTCCAGGGACCCAAATTATCTCTGTATCCTGGGTCAATGTCAATAACGATTACAGTATTGATAAGCTCAAATTGAAGATGTCTGCTCAGACTCCTCTTCCATATTAACTGTTCAGAATTGTATATCCATAATAAAATTTCTACAATTACAATTGTCACTCTACCAGCTTGATAAATTTAGCCCCAACTGGCAGAGTCATTTGTCTTGCAGTAAGCACAAAATGACAGATCTTTTCTGAATACAAACTGTAATTCTTGTGCCTTTCACAGTGAGTTTGGCTTGTAAACACAGCACAAAAAGTTCTTTGATAAAAATTGATGGTTATGTACAAAACAGGCCCAACAAGTAACTTTTAATCTGGTTAGAAGGCATCACTTCAGTTATTGAAACCTGGCCTAAGTGAATACCTTAAAAGAGTTGGTAATTATGACTCAAAAGTTTCTGCAGCTTCAGGTGCCTTGGTGGCTCAGTCGTTTAAACATCTGAGTCTTGACCTTGGCTCAGGTCATGATCTCACAGTTTGTGAGATCAAGCCTGTGTTAGGCTTTGCACAGGCAGCAAGGAGTCTGCTTGGGATTCTCTCGTTCCCTCTCACTCTGCCCCTCCTTCTCTCTCTCTCAACATAAATAAACTTAAAATAAGTTTATGTGTAAACTAGATATTTCCCATACATTTTGATTAGCTTAACTTTCAACAATCTGTTATGTATTATTTACAAAAAAATCTCCTTTCATCTTTCATTACTTTCCACTCAGAATTTGACTATTTACCAGTACTTTATATAAACATTTTATCATTGCTTATATTGATATCTCTCCAATACTGAGTAATGGTACAATTATTTTATACAAGTAACCATCCGGTGTACATTATCAAAAATAGAGAGGTATGGAAATATTTCAAAATATTTTAAGCATGTTATTATGTGATACACAAGGTTAATCCCTAAACCTACTTTTTTCTCTAGTTACTAAATAGCTACCATGATATTTGAGCTACAATTCAGAGATGTATTCAGAAATTGATGTTAGTATTCAACATTCAAGCAGATCTACATTTACAGGTGTGAATTTAATATATTTATGTAGAAAAAGAATTGTTTATTAATAGTTAAATTTAAACCTTTTAAACATAATCCTGGGAAGATGGTGGCATAGGAGGACGCTGGGCTCACAGCACGTCCTGCTGATCACTTAGATTCCACCTACACCGGCCTAAATAACCCAGAAAACTGCCAGAAGACTAGCAGAACAAGGTCTCCAGAGCCAAGCGCAGACGAGAGGCATACGGAGGAGGGTAGGAAGGGCGGCAAGGCAGTGCGCGCTACTCTGACTGGAGGGAGGGAGCCTGGGCAGAGGGGCGGCCTGCCGGCCAAGCAGAGCCCCCGAGTCTGGCTTACAAAAGCGGAGGGGCCGGATGGAGTGTGTTCCAACAGCAAGAGGGACTTGACATCTGGAAGGTTATAAGTTAACAGCTCTGGTCAGAGAACGGGAGGGCTGGAGGACAATGGGAGGGAAAGTTGTTGAGCCCCGGACAACAGAGCTCAGCTTGGTGGGGAACAAAGGCGCTTGCCAGCGCCATCTCCCTCGGGATCCCCCAGCCAAAATCCCAAAGGGAACCAGTTCCTGCCAGGGAACTTGCTTGCACTGCGCAAATACCCAACACTGTGCTTCTGCGGATCCATCCCTCCAGCGGGTCTGACTCCCTCCCGGTGACGCAGGGCCCCTCCCGAAGCAGATCTCAGAAGAAAAAGGGAGCTGACCCTGCCATACCCGCCCCCATGAACAGTGTCGATCCACCCCAGCTAATAGGCCAGATCCCCAGAACCACAAGCCTGGCAGTGTGTAAGTAGCCCAGATGGGCCACGCCACCCCACAGTGAATCCTGACCCTAGGAGAGGGGAAGAGAAGGCACACACCAGTTTGACTGTGGCCCCAGCAGTGGGCTGGGGCCAGACATCAGTTCTGACTTCGCCCCACCCACCAATGCAAGTTATTCAAGACAGCACAGGGGAAGTGCCCTGCAGTCCCACACCACTCCAGGGACTATCCAAAATGACGAAACAGAAGAATTCTCCTCAAAACAAAGTCCAGGAAATAACAACAGCTAACGAACTTATAAAAAACGATTTAAACAATATAACAGAAAGTGAATTAAGAATAATAGTCATAAAATTAATCACTGGGCTTGAAAACAGTATAAAGGACAGCAGAGAATCTATTGCTACAGAGATCAAGGGACTAAGGAACAGACAGGAGGAGCTAAAAAATGCTATCAATGAGCTGCAAAATAAAATGGAGACAAACATGGCTTGGACTAAAGAGGCAGAGGAGAGAATAGGTGAACTAGAAGATAAAATTATGGAAAAAGAAGAAGCTGAGAAAAAGAGAGATAAAAAAATCCAGGAGTATGAAGGGAAAATTAGAGAACTAAGTGATGCACTAAAGAGAAATAATCTATGCATAATTGGTATCCCAGAGGAGGAAGAGAGAGGGAAAGGTGCTGAAGGGGTACTTGAACAAATTATAGCTGAGAACTTCCCTGAACTGGGGAAGGAAAAAGGCATTGAAATCCAAGAGGCACAGAGAACTCCCTTCAGACGTAACTTGAATCGATCTTCTGCATGACATATCATAGTGAAACTGGCAAAATACAAGGATAAAGAGAAAATTCTGAAAGCAGCTAGAGATAAACGTGCTCTAACATATAAAGGGAGACCTATAAGACTCATGACCGATCTCTCTACTGAAACTTGGCAAGCCAGAAAGGAACGGCAGGAGATCTTCAATGTGATGAAGAGGAAAAATATGCAGCCGAGAATCCTTTATCCAGCAAGTCTGTCATTTAGAATAGAAGGAGAGATAAAGGTCTTCCCAAACAAAAACTGAAGGATTTCATCACCACTAAACCAGCCCTACAAGAGATCCTAAGGAGAATCCTGTGAGACAAAGTACTAGAGACATCACTACAAGCATAGAACATACAGACATCACAATGATTCTAAACCCGTATCTTTCTATAATAACACTGAATGTAAATGGACTAAATGCACCAACCAAAAGACATAGGGTATCAGAATGGATAAAAAAACAAGACCCATCTATTTGCTGTCTACAAGAGACTCATTTTAAACCTGAGGGCAACTTCAGATTGAGAGTGAGGGGATGGAGAACTATTTATCATGCTACTGGAAGTCGAAAGAAAGCTGGAGTAGCCATACTTATATCAGACAAATTAGACTTTAAATTAAAGGCTGTAACAAGAGATGAAGAAGGGCATTATATAATAATTACACGGTCTATCCATCAGGAAGAGCTAACAATTATAAATGTCTATGTGCCGAATACAGGAGCCCCCAAATATATAAAAGAATTACTCACACACATAAGCAACCTTATTGATAAGAATGTGGTAATTGCAGGGGACTTTAACACTCCCCTTACAGAAATGGATAGATCCTCTAGACACACACATGGTCAATAAAGAAACAAGGGCCCTGAATGATACATTGGATCAGATGGACGTGACAGATATATTTAGAACTCTGCATCCCAAAGCAACAGAATATACTTTCTTCTCGAGTGCACATGGAACATTCTCCAAGGTAGATCACATACTGGGTCACAAAACAGCCCTTCATAAGTATACAAGAATTGAAATTATACCATGCATACTTTCAGACCACAATGCTATGAAGCTTGAAATCAACCACAGGAAAAAGTCTGGAAAACCTCCAAAAGCATGCAGGTTAAAGAATACCCAACTAAAGAATGAATGGGTCAACCAGGCAATTAGAGAAGAAATCAAAAAAATATATGGAAACAAACGAAAATGGAAAAACAACAATCCAAACGCTTTGGGATGCAGCAAAGGCAGTCCTGAGAGGAAAATACATTGGAATCCAAGCCTATCTCAAGAAACAGGAAAAATCCCAAATACAAAATCTAACAGCACACCTAAAGGAAATAGAAGCAGAACAGCAAAGGCAGCCTACCCAGCAGAAGAAGAGAAATAAGAAAGATCAGAGCAAAAAGAAACAATATAGAATCTAAAAAACTGTAGAGCAGATCAACAAAACCAAGAGTTGTTTTTTTTGAAAAAATAAAGAAAATTGATAAACCTCTAGCCATGCTTCTCAAAAAGAAAAGGGAGATGACCCAAATAGATAAAATCATGAATGAAAATGGAATTATTACAACCAATCCCTCAGAGATACAAACAATTATCAGGGAATACTATGAAAAATTATATGCCAACAAATTGGACAACCTGGAAGAAATGGACAAATTCCTAAACACCCACACTCTTCCAAAACTCAATCAGGAGGAAATAGAAAGCTTGAACAGACCCATAACCAGCGAAGAAATTGAATCGGTTATCAAAAATCTCCCAACAAATCAGAGTCCAGGACGAGATGGCTTCCCAGGGGAGTTCTACCAGATGTTTAAAGCAGAAATAATACCTATCCTTCTGAAGCTATTCCAAAAAATAGAAAGGGAAGGAAAACTTCCAGATTCATTCTATGAAGCCAGTATTACTTTGATTCCTAAACCAGGCAGAGACCCAGCAAAAAAAGAGAACTACAGGCCAATATCCCTGATGAATATGGATGCAAAAATTCTTAACAAGATACTAGCAAATCGAATTCAACAGCATATGAAAAGAATTGTTCACCATGATCTAGTGGGATTCATTCCTGGGATGCAGAGCTGGTTCAACATTCGCAAATCAATCAACGTGATACATCACATTAATAAAAGAAAAGATAAGAACCATATGATCCTGTCAATCCATGCAGAAAAGACCTTTGACAAAATTCAGCAACCTTTCTTAATAAAAACCCTCGAGAAAGTCGGGATAGAAGGAACATACTTAAAGATCATAAAAGCCATTTATGGAAAGCCCACAGCTAACATCATCCTCAATGAGGAAAAACTGAGAGCTTTTTCCCTGAGATCAGGAACACGACAGGGATGTCCAGTCTCACCGCTGTTGTTTAACATAGTGTTGGAAGTTCTAGCATCAGCAACCAGACAACAAAAGGAAATCAAAGGCATCAAAATTGGCAAAGATGAAGTCAAGCTTTCACTTTTTGCAGATGACATGATATTGTCCATGGAAAATCTGACAGACTCCACCAAAAGTCTGCTAGAACTGATACATGAATTTAGCAAAGTTGCAGGATACAAAATAAATGTACAGAAATCAGTTGCATTCTTATACACTAACACTGAAGCAACAGAAAGACAAATAAAGAAACTGATCCCATTCACCACTGCACCAAGAAGCACAAAATACCTAGGGATACATCTAATCAAAGATGTAAAAAATCTGTATGCTGAAAAGTATAGAGAGCCTATGAAGGAAATTGAAGAAGATATAAAGAAATGGAAAAACATTCCGTGCTCATGGATTGGAAGAATAAATATTGTCAAAATGTCAGTACTACCCAAAGCTATCTACACATTCAATGCAATCCCAATCAAAATTTCACCAGCATTCCTTTCAAAACTAGAACAAGCAATCCTAAAATTCATATGGAACCACAAAAGGCCCCAAATAGCCAAAGCAATTTTGAAGAAGAAGACCAAAGCAGGAGGCATCACAATCCCAGACTTTAGCCTCTACTATAAAGCTGTTATCATCAAGACAGCATGGTATTGGCACAAAAACAGACACATAGACCAATGGAATAGAATAGAAACCCCAGAACTAGACCCACAAACGTATGGCCAACTCATCTTTGACAAAGCAGGAAAGAACATCCAATGGAAAAAAGACAGTCTCTTTAACAAATGGTGCTTGGAGTACTGGACAGCAACATGCAGAAGGTTGAAACTAGACCAATTTCTCACACCATTCACAAAAATAAATTCAAAATGGGTAAAGGACCTGAATGTGAGACAGGAAACCATCAAAACCCTAGAGGAGAAAGCAGGAAAAGACCTCTCTTACCTCAGCTGTAGCAATCTCTTACTCTACACATCCCCAAAGGCAAGGTAATTGAAAGCAAAAATGAACTACTGGGACCTTATGAAGATAAAAAGCTTCTGCACAGCCAAGGAAACAACCAACAAAACTAAAAGGCAACCAACGGAATGGGAAAAGATATTTGCAAATGACTTATTTGACAGAGGGGTAGTATCCAAAATCTATAAAGAGCTCACCAATCTCCACACCCGAAAAACAAAGAACCCAGTGAAGAAATGGGCAGAAAACATGAATAGACACTTCTCTAAAGAAGACATCCGAATGGCCAACAGGCACATGAAAAGATGCTCGACGTCGCTCCTTATCAGGGAAATACAAATCAAAACCACACTCAGATATCACCTCACGCCCGTTAGAGTGGCCAAAATGAACAAATCAGGAGACTATAGATGCTGGAGAGGATGTGGAGAAACGAGAACCCTCTTGCACTGTTGGTGGGAATGCAAATTGGTGCACCCACTCTGGAAAACAGTGTGGAGGTTCCTCAAAAAATTAAAAATAGACCTACCCTATGACCCAGCAATAGCACTGCTAGGAATTTACCCAAGGGATACAGGAGTGCTGATGAATAGGGACACTTGTACCCCAATGTTTATAGCGGCACTCTCAACAATAGCCAAATTATGGAAAGATCCTAAATGTCCATCAACTGATGCATGGATAATGAAATTGTGGTTTATATACACAATGTGGTACTACATGGCAATAAGAAAGAATGAAATATGACCCTTTGTAGCAACATGGATGGAACTGGAGAGTGTGATGCTAAGTGAAATAAGCCATACAGAGAAAGACAGATACCATGTGTTTTCACTCTTAGGTGGATCCTGAGAAACTTAACCGAAGCCCATGGGGGAGGGGAAGGGAAAAAAAAGGAGGTTAGAATGGGTGAGAGCCAAAGCATAAGGGACTCTTAAAAACTGAGAACAAACTGAGGGTTGATGGGGGGGTGGGAGGGAGGAGGGGGTGGGTGATGGGTATTGAGGAGGGCACCTTTTGGGATGAGCAGTGGGTGTTGTATGGAAACCAAGTTGACAATAAACTTGATATATTGAAAAATAATTAAAAAAATAAACCTTTTAAACAATTATCTTAAAATTCTAACATAAATAGAATATATCAAAACCAAGAAACTTCCAATTTACATTGTTGTTACTTTAATTACTTGCCCTCAATCTTTATAATTTCCAGTTACTTCTGACACTAATCATGTTGTAAAATGCACTTAAAGGAAATGATATCCCTCTGCTCCTTGTAACTTTAGATACAGCTCCTTCATATTTATCTGACTCCTTTCTATGCCTAAGGGTGGTTTGACCATCAACAATTCTCAGTCTTATATTTTTCACAAATTTTAAATATCAGCTACAACAAGCAAGAAAGTAATACTGTAAGAAAATAAGACTACGTTCCTCTCTTTCTCTCTCTCTTAAGACTGCTTTAATTTTTTTCTTTCTCCAATAAATTGAAAATATATTTTCTAGAAGATATTTTCTTCTATTTTATTTTGTAAGTTAGAGTATATTTACACACGAGACCTCAGATTCACTTAACTTGAAAGTTATTTTTAAATTTAAAAAGTCTAAGTAGAACAATTACGTCAGATAATAATAACAATAAAGAGTTTGTACTGATCTTAATTTTACAGACTGATGTATTTTTGCACATGTATATATCTCATAACCACCACCCTATTCAATTTACTACACCATAGAGTTAACTTATGTCCCTTTAAAATCAGTCTCCCCACAACAGAGCCAATAACTTTCCTTACTTCTGTCACCATAAATGTGCTTTGCCTCTTCTTAAATATTACATAAGTAATCACAGAGAATGTACTAATTTGTACATAGTTTGTGTTTGACTTCTATGAACAAAAGTCATTGTCTGTAAAATCCATTGACAGTGGTATGTACAGTAGGTGTTTTGTCTTTGTTCTTGCTGTATGCTTAGACTAAAATTTGTTTATATACTCTATTAAAATTTTTTAATCTTCATTTATTTTTGAGAGAAAGAGAGACAGAGCATGAGCAGGTAAAGGGCAGAGAGAGAGGGGGACACAGAATCTGAAGCAGGCTCCAGGCTCTGAGCTGTCAGCACAGAGCCCAATGCAGGGCTCAAACTCATGAACCATGAGATCATGACCTGAGCCTAAGTCAGATGCTTAAACAACTGAGCTACCCACACCCTAATAACTCTACTCTTGATGGACATTTAGCTATTTCCAGTTTGGGTACATTGTAAATACATTTTCCATGAATTTATTTTACTGTCATTTCAAGAGGACACATGCATATATGCACTCATTTCTCTTGGAGGTGAACTCATTTCTCTAGGAGTGGGATTGCTGGGCTGAGCCGTAGACAAGAACATTGTTAACTTCAGTAGGTACTAAGTTATTTCTCCTCCCAAAGTTATTGCCCCATTTCCCACAACCACACAATATATGAGCCTTCTAGTTGTTCTGAAACTTTACCAAGCTTGAAATTGTCAGCCATTTTAATTTTAGCTATTTTGGTATAAGAGAAAACATAGGGATGGAAAACAGTAGTTAATTGGTTGCCAGGGGTATAAGGGTGGTGGGAAGTGAGACTACAAAGTAGAGCTTGTGGAAATTTGGGAGGTGAAAAAACCATCCTGTAAGGAATCGTGGTGATGGTTACTCTATGTATTTGTCAAAACCCATAGATCTGTACAAAATAAAGAGTGAAATTTACTATATGAAAAATTTTAAAAACATTTCAGAATGTGGTGGTATTTCAGTATGAATATAGACTGTGACGAATGAATCTATTTAAAAATGAGTCACATAGGGACACCTGGCTGGCTCAGTTGGTAGAGCATATGACTCTTGATCTCAAGGTTGTAATTTCGAGCCTAATGTTGAGTGTAGAGATTACTTAAAAAAATAAAATCTTTAAAGAAATGAGTCACATAGTTACACCAAGGGAATGGAGAGGAAAGGAGATGGCCTAAGTAACCTTGGAAAATGGTATTTTTGGTGAAATAATACAACATCATATGAAAATAACTATACGGAAACACTGTATACTAATTATTAAAATGTTTTCTTTATTTTAATTTTAATTTTACTTTTTTAATGTACATCCAAATTAGTTAGCATATAGTGCAACAAGGATTTCAGCAATAGATTCCTTAATGTCCCTTACCCATTTAGCCCATCCCCCCTCCTGCACCCCCTCCAGTAACCTTCTGTTTGTTCTCCATATTAAAGAGTCTCTTATGTTTTGTCCCCCTCCCTGTTTTTATATTATTTTTGCCTCCATTCCCTTTTGTTCATCTGTTTTTTTATCTTAAAGTCCTCATGAGTGAAGTCATATGATAGTTGTCTTCCCCTAATTTTGTTTACCATAATACACTCTAGTTCCATCCCCGTAGTTGCAAATGGCAAGATTTCATTCTTTTTAATTACCGAGTAATACTCCTTTGTGTGTATGTGTGTGTGTGTGTGTGTATATATATATATATATATATATATATATATATCACATCTTCTTTATCCATTCATCCATCAATGGACATTTAGGTTCTTTCCATACTTTGGCTATTGTGGATAGTGCTGCTATAAACATGGGGGTGCATGTGTCCCTTTGAAACAGCAGACCTGTATCCCTTGGATAAATACCTAGTAGCACAATTGCTAGGTTGTAGAGTAGTTCTATTTTTAATTTTTTGAGGAACCTCCATACTGCTTTCCAAAGTGGCTGCACCAGCTTGCATTCTCACCAGCAATGCAAAACAGATCCTCTTTCTCTGCATCCTCACCAACATCTGGTATTGCCTGAGTTGTTAATGTTATCCATTCTGACAGGTGTAAGGTGGTATCTCATTGTGGTATTGATTTGTATTTCCCTGATGATGGGAGATGTTGAGCATCAAATGTTTTCTAAAAGGGTATGGACTAGCAATACTAAAACTATTTTATTTGTTTTCCAAGTTGAAAAAAAGTAGGTAAATATAGTGAAGATAAGAGCCAGTTTTCTTATTGTTAGAGAAATAATTTACCAATACAAAAGGGAGTAGGCTAGAAGGAAACTGGTGGTGCTGGATTAGAGTGAGAGGTATTAGTATGACGGCGTGTAAAAACACAGATAGATACAGAAATACAGAGATGTATGTATTATCTAATTTTTACATTAGAATTAGATAATATTAATATGTATATGTTCTAACGCCACCTACATAAGATTACTAGAAGCAGTGATTTTTCAGTAAGAATGAGCACAACTAGCAACTAGACATTAGCTTCTAAATATAATTTGTCACTAAAAGGAAACAAGGATCTTTGGAGAAGTTGTTGACTCCAAGCTGTAACAGGGAATGTACAAGCTGAATTTGAGGCCTCTTGTGATTTCAGAAATGAGGATGTGCTAAAACCAAATATTAATAAAGTTATATCAAAAAGTCACCAAAGCCAACCTGAAAGAGCTCACAAATAATCAAAGATTTAAAAAAAAAAAAACTTGAGCAACAAAATGAATGACAATATTATTGGATTATAATCCATCCCAAATAAAATCAATATCCACAAGTTCATGATAATTTAATTAAATAATCAAGGAAGGAGAGACAAGTCCTTATTTCAGAAGAATTCTAAGTAATTTATAGAAGGGTTTATGGAAATAGAAATTCACCATTAGAACACATTTAATTAATTGCTGAAACAAGATGTACTAAGGTACCAAAGGATGATAAATTTGGTGGGCAAAGTTATAGAAGAAACAAGATATCTGCATGGCCTTAAATCACTTACCCCAAAATATTTGTTAATTGCAAAAGAGAAACCTGACCAACACCATGCAAACCGAGGGATCAAAGTTAACATCCTTTATGAGAAGACATATTGATATCATACAATGCCTAATACAATGAATAGAGAAGGACACATTACTTCTATCACATCCTTACCAATCATAACAATAATGAATTACATCAGTGTAATCAAGGAAAAACATCTGACAGAAATTAAGGGCCATTCTACAAAATAACTGACCAAACACTTTTCATAGGTGTCAAAGAATCATGACAACTACAAACAAAAACCCATGAGAGGAAACTAGTAAAACCCAAATGAAGTCTGTTAATTTAGTTAATAGTATACTAATGCTTATTTATGAGTTTTAATAATTGGGAGAGATGGGTAAAGGGTATGCAGGGCCTATTTGTACTATTTTTGCAATTGTATGATTAAGTCTAAAAGGAATTCAAAATAAAAGTTAAAAAGAAAACAAGAAAATTAACAAGCAAAAAATAAATAACAAAAATACAGGTTTAATACCAAAGAAAACAATGCTTATGTTTAATATAAATGAATAAACATTCCATTTAAAAGACTGAGATTAAATTAGAGGTGAATGGGAGGAGCTAAGATGGTGGAGTAGTAAGGGGATCCTGGGCTTGCCTTGTCCTTTGAACACAACTAGATCAACATCAAATCATTTTGAACAACTAAGAAATAAATCTTAGGATTAAGAGGACAATCTGCATAATTTGAGCAAGAGAACTTGGAAGGTATGAGGTGTGGAGATGTGAATTGAGAGAGAGAAAAGCCATGGTGCTGCAGAGGGTAGGGAAAGGAGGGAAAGAGAGCAGCATGTGGGGTGTGCAAAAGAAAAGCATTCACCCAAAATCCTTGACTGGGGAATCAGGAGGAACTGTCACAAATTTTTACAAACAGTGGAGTTGAAATTCTGACGCTTCAGAATTCTGCACCATTCACCAGGATTGATCCACATGAGCAGTGGTGCTCCTCCTGAGTAGGAGGGAAGTCCCAGAAGTTGAAAGCAGACAATGTGATGTGGGGATCCCCTAGGTTACACTGTGAGAGAATGTTCCCCTTCCTGGGGTGCGTTTCAAAGAGAAGATATTGCCTCTCCAAGGACAAAAGACCCAGCTGATGCTGGTTGAGCAGCCATTCAACAGGGACAGAGGTGCACACAGACTGCATATAAACTGGTCATAACTTTTTACGGTGCTTCACCATAAACCCCAAGCACCTGAATGGCAATGTAACTGGTTTTCTGGGATAACAGTGCCAGGTGCAGCACTTTGAGGCTCTCTGGAGGAGGTGGGAGCAGGTCCATGTCTTGTGGGTCCTTTAAGATTTGTTTTGAATCCTTGCCGTGGGCCAGAGATAAAAAACAGAACTGTAGGCCAGGTGTGTTGATGCCTCTGGGCACAGACAGGTTGAGGGCAGGGATCTGACAGAAGCCCGGGACACTAGACGGGAGATTGTTCACTTGTGTGTGAGGGTTTCCTGAACAGCAGCAGAACATGAGCTTTCCTTTTGGGGACGAAAGAGCAGGGTGATGCAATTTTCCCTCCTGCCCACAAACACAGTTAAACTTCAGTGAGCAACATAACACCCCCAGTGGAGGCTGGAGCCGCTTGCACCAAACCCCGATCCCCTGTCCTCTGCAGGGGCAGCTTTACTAGGGCTGCCTATAAGTCTGACTATGAGCAGGCTGACCAGACCTCTCACACAGAAGACTAACATGGACAACCCACATGCACCAAGTCTACTGATCATAGAGTGCTCCAAAGCATCAGCTTCAATTCTGGTGGAAGTAAGACCAGGCTTTTTCTCTTTCCTTTCCTTTCCTTTCCTTTCCTTTCCTTTCCTTTCCTCTCCTCTCCTCTCCTCTCCTCTCCTCTCCTCTTCTCTCCTCTCCTTTTTTTTCTTTTCTCTCCTTTTATTTCTTTTCCTTTTCTTTTTTCTTTTCTTTGTCTCATTTTTTTGGATCAGGTTTCTTTCTTTCTTTCTTTCTTTCTTTCTTTCTTATTCTTTGGAGTCAGGCTTATAGTAATTTGTTTGTCTGTTTTTTTTTTCATATTCCTTTTATATTTTTTAGGATTAGGCTTTTTTTTTTTTAACCAGGCTTATCTTTAAAAAACCAACACACTCCTAGTTAAATCCAAACACTCCCCACTGCAAGCAAAGAAGAACTCTGAAGACAACTGACCTGGAGGAAAGAACAGCCAAATCACAATAGCAGAGTGCACATAGCATAAACCAGAAACAGTTCCTGAAGAGCCAAGCCCTGGACAGTGTATAACACCTTCTTAATATAACATTGCACTTAAGAGCAGAAAACATAAAATATTTCATGACACAAAAAACACAGAAACATAGATAAAATGACAAGATGGATAAATTTTTGCCAAAAGAAAAAGAAGAAGCAATAGCCACTGAATTGCTCAAAATAAGTATAAGCAATGTATCTGAACAAGAGTTTAGAACAAAATTCATAAGAATACTAGCTGGGCTTGAAAAAAGCATAAAAAAAGAAAAAAGCATAGAAGACACAAGAGAAACCACTGTTGCAGAGATAAGAGACCTAAAGTCTAGTCAGGCTGAAATAAAAATTGCTATAAATGAGATGCAAAACCTACTGGATGTAGTCAGAATGGGAATGGAAGAAGCAGAGGGTCAAATAGATGATATAGAAGATAAAATAATGGAAATATTGATGTTGAAAAGAATGGGAAAGAAACTATTAGATCACAAGTATATACTTAAGGAACTCAGTGACTCAACATCCATATCATGGGAATCCCAGAAGAAGAGTGGGAAAAAGGGGCAGAAGATTTATTTAAACAAATTATAGCTGAGAACTTCCTTAATCTATGGAAGGAAACAGGCATTCAAGTCCAAGAGGCACAGAGAAATTCCCCTCAAAAAAACAAACAGGTCAACACCAAGACATATCATAGTGAAACTTGAAAAATATAAAGATAGAGAATCTTGAAAACAGCTAGGGACAAAAGATCCTTAACATACAAGGGAAGACACATAAGGTTAGCAGCAGACCTGTCCACAGAACTTTGGTAGGGCAGAAGAATGATATATTCAACAAGATAAATGGGAAAAATATGCAGTGAAGAATACTTAACCAGCAAGGCTGCATTCAGAATAGAAGGAGAGGCTACAAATTTCCAAGACAAGCAAAACTAAAGGAATTCATTACCGCTAAACTAGCTCTGCAAGAATTATTAAATGGGACTCTTGATTGGGAAAGAGAGATCAAAAGCAACACAGTCTAGAAAGGAACAGAGACAATCTTCAGGAACAACGACTTTACAAGTAATACAGTGGCACTAAATTCATACTTTTCAATAATTACTCTGAATGTAAAAACACTAAATGTTCCAACTGTATCCTAATGGAAAAAATAAGATTTGTCAATGTGCTGAAATCAAGAGACTCATTTTAGACCCAAAGACACCCCTATATTGAAAGTGAGGGGATGAAGAACCATCTATCATGCTAATGGACATCAAAAGAAAAGAAATCCAGAGTGGCCATACTTATATCAGATAAACTAGATTTTAAAACACAGACTGTAACAAAAGATGAAGAAGTGAATTACATCATAATTAAGGCTCTATCCATCAAGATCTAACAATTGTAAATATGTATGCCCCCACTTGAAAACACTAAAATATATGAATCACTTAATACCATAAAGAAACTCAGTGACCAAAATACAGTAATAGTAGGAGACTATTATGCAATGGTCAGATCATCTAACCAGAAGATCAACAAGAAAACAATTGTTTTGAGTGACACACTGGACCAGATGGGCTTAACAGACATATTCAGAGCATTTCATCCTAAAGCAGCAGAATGCACATTCTTTTCAAATGCACACGGAACATTCTCCAGAATAAATCACATACTAGGTAGCAAATAAGGCCTCAACCAGTACAAAAAGATTGAGATCATACCATACATATTTTCAGATCACAATGCTATGAAACTGGAATTCAACCACAAGAAAAAACTTGGAAATACCACAAATACATGGAGGTTAAAGAACATCCTACTAAAGAATTAATGGGCTAACTAATATTAAAAAAGAAATTTTAAAAATACGTAAATGCAAATGCAAATGAAACACAAAAACCTAAAACCTTTGGAATGCAGCAGAGTCAGTCATAAGAGGGAAGTATATAGCAATTCAGCCTTACTCAAGAAGGAAGGAAAGGCACAAATAATGAACCTAATGTTATACCTAAAGGAGCTGGAAAAAGAGTAAATAATGCCCAAAACCAGCAGAAGTGAAATAATGAAAATTAGAACAGAAATAAATGGTATAAAAACCAAGAAAAAAAAAAACAGTAGAAACAATCAACAAAACTAGGAGCTGGTTCTTTGAAATAATTAACAAAATTGATAAACCCCTACCCAGATTTAACAAACAGAAAAGAGAAAGGACCCAAGTAAATAAAGTCATGAATGAAAGAAAAGAGATCACAACCCACATTGCAGAATTACTGACAGTTATGAGCAATTACATGCCAAAAAATGGGCAATCTGGAAGAAATGGATAAATTCCAGGAAATTTATAAACTACTAAAACTGAAACAGAAAGAAATTTTTAAAACATTGAACAGACCCATAAGCAGCAAAGAAATGGAATCAGTAATCAAAACTGTGCTAACAAACATGAGTCCAGGGCTAGATGGCTTCCCAGGAATTCTACCAGACATTTAAAAAATAATTAATACCTACTCTTCTGAAACTGTTCCAAAACATAGAAATGGAAGGAAAACTTCTAAACTCATTCTGTGAGGCCAGAATTACCTTGATTCCAAAACCAGAAAAGACACAACTAAAAAGAATTACAGACCTATATCCCTGTTGAACATTGATGCAAAAATTCTCAACAAGATACTAGCAAATCAAATCCAACAGTACATCAAAATAATTATTCACCACAATCAACTGGGATTTATTCCTGGGCTGTAGGGCTGGTTCAATATCTGCAAATCTATCAATGTGATACATCACATTGATAAAAGAAAGAATAAGAACCATATGATCCTCTCAATAGATGCACAAAAAGAATTTGACAAAATATAACATCCTTTCTTGATAAAAAGTCAAGAAAGTAGGGATAGAAGGAACACACCTCAACACCATAAAACCCATATACAAAAGACCTACACCTAATATCACCATCAAAGGGGGAAAACTAAGAGCTTTTCCCCTAAGGTTAAGAACATGAAAAGGATATCCACTCTCATGACTGTTGTTCAATATAATACTGGAAGTTCTAGTTTCAGCAATCAGACAACAAAAAGAAAATGTTTCCAAATTGGCAAGCAGTCAAACTTTCGTTCTTCACAGATGACATGATATTTACGTAGAAAACCCCAAAAAAATCCACCAAGTAATTGCTAGAACTGATACATAAATTTAGCAAAGTTGCAGGATATAAAATCAATGTATGGAAATCTGTCGCATATCTGTATACCAATAATAAGGCAGCAGAAAGATAAATTAAATAATCAATTTCATTTACAAATTCACCAAAACCCATAAGATATCTAGGAATAAACCTAATGAAAGAGGTAAAAGATCTGTATTCTTAAAACCATAGAACACTTATAAAAGAAATTGAAGAATGCAACAAGAAATGGAAAAACATTCCATGCTCATGGATTGAAAGAAAAAATATTACAAAAATGTCTATCCTACCCAAAGCAATCTACACATTTAATGCAACTCCTATCAAAATAACAGCAACATTCTTTACAAAGCTAGAATAAATAATTCTAAAATTTGTATGGAACTTCAGAAAAGAACCTGAATAGCCAAAGTAATGTTGAAAAAGAAAAGCAAAGCAGAAGGCATCACAATTATCAGTCTCAAGATGTATTACAAAGCTGTGGTAATCATGATAGTATGGTATGGGCACAAAACATATACATAGATAAATGGAATAGAATATAAAACCGAGAAATGGACCCACAACTATATGGTCAA
Source organism: Panthera uncia (assembly GCF_023721935.1). Lineage (NCBI taxonomy): Eukaryota > Metazoa > Chordata > Mammalia > Carnivora > Felidae > Panthera > Panthera uncia. The sequence goes on from NC_064817.1 coordinate 100,763,129, forward strand.
CTCATTTTCAACAATATAATTTGCAATGGAAAAAGACAGTCTCTTCAACAAATGGTGTTGGGAAAACTGGACAGCAACATACAGAAGAATGAACCTGAACCGTTTTCTTACACCATACACAATGGATGAAAAGCCTAAATTTGAGACAGGAAACCATCAAAATCCTAGCGAAGAACACAGGAAGCAACCTCTTTGATCTTGGTCATAACACCTTCTTGGTAGACATGTCTCTAGAGGCAAGGGAAACAAAAGCAAAAATGAACTACTGGGACTTCATCAAGATAAAAAGCTTCTGCACAGAAAAGGAAACAATAAACAAAACTAAAAGACAACCTAGATAATGGGAGAAGATATTTGAAAATGACATATTGGTAAAGGACTAGTATCCAAAATCTATAAAGAACACCCAAAGTCAACACCCAAAAAATAAATAATCCAGTTAAGAAATGGGCAGAAGACATGAACAGACCTTTCTCCCAAAAGGACACACACATGGCTAACAGACACATAAAAAAAAATGCTCAATATCACTCATCATCAGGGAAATACAAACCAAAACCAAATGAGATACTATCTCATACCTGTCAGAATGGCTAAAATTAACAACTCAGGTAACAGCCAATGTTGGCAAGGATGCAGAGAAAGGAGAACTGCCTTACACTGTTTGGAATGCAAAGTGGCACAGCTACTCTGGAAAAGAGTTTGGATTCTTCAGAAAGCTAAATGCAGAGCTACCCTTACGACCCAGCAATTGCACTACTATGTATTTATCCAAAGGATACAAAAATACTGATTTAAAGGGACACATGCACCCCAATGCTTATAACAGCACTGTTAACATAGCCAAATCATGGAAAGGCCCCAATGTCCATTGACTGATGAATGGATAAAAAAGATTTGATATATATATATATATATATATATATATATATGTGTGTGTGTGTGTGTGTATACATATGTGTGTATGTGTATATATATATGTGTGTGTGTGTGTATGTATGATATATATATGTATGTGTATACACACACACACACACACACACACAATGGAATACCTGGTGATCAAAAAGAATGAAATATTGCCATTTGCAAGGACATGGATACATACACACACACACACACACACATACACACACACAATGGAATACTTGGTGATCAAAAAGAATGAAATATTGCCATTTGCAAGGACATGGATGGAGCTAGTGTGTATTATGCTAAAAGAAATACGTCAGTCAGAGAAAGACAAATACCATATGATTTCACTCATATGTGGAATTAAAAAAAAACAAAGGAACATGAGAGAAAGAGAAGGAAAAATAAAATAAGATAAAAACAGAGAGGGAGGGAAAAACCTAACAGACTCTTAACTATAGAGAACTAACTGGGGGTTGCTGGAGGTGGGTGGGGGATGGGCTAAATGTGTGACGGGCATTAAGGCAGGCAGTTGTTTAGATGAGCATTGGGTGTTATATGCAAGTGATGAATCACTAAATTCTACTCCCGAAACCAATAACACACTATATGTTAACTAAGTTGAATTTAAATAAAATCTTGGTGGAAAACAACAAATAAAACAAAAGGTAAAATTTGTAAGACTGAATAAAAATCAAGACAACTAAATACTATTTACATGAAAGATACTATAAAAACATAGATTGAGAAAGAACGAAATCATGCCATTTGCAGCAACGTGGATGGAACTGGAAGGTATTAAGCTGAGTGAAATAAGTCATTCAGAGAAAGACATATCATATGTTTTCACTCGTATGTGGATCTTGAGAAACTTAACAGAAGACCACAGGGGAAGGAAAGGGGGAAAAATAGCTACAGAGAGGGAAGGAGGCAAACCATAAGAGACTCTTAAATACAGAGAAAAAACTGAGGGTGGATGGGGGGTGGGGGAGAGGGGAAAATGGATGATGGGCATTCAGAAGGGCTTTTGTTGGGTTGAGCACTGGGAGTTGTCAGCAATGAACCATGAGAATCTACCCCCAAAACCAAGAGCACATAACACACTGTATGTTAGCCAATTTGACAATAAATTATATACACACACACACACACACACACACACACACACATATACATATATCTATCACAGATTATAAATAAAACAGTGACTGGGAAATGATACAACATGCACACCACAACCATAAGAATCTGAGTTATATTAATACTAGATAAATTAGACTTCAGAACAGGGATATTTGTCAGACAGAAATAAGCTATATCATGATGAAATAAATGATAAATTAAGAAAAGATAATGATCTTTCTTGGGTATATACATAATTATTGAGTTTCTAAATGCATGAAGCAAAAACTGACAAAAATGAAAGGAGAAATGGACACATCTGCAATCATAGCTGATATTTTTAACATCTCTCCCTCAGTAATTGATGGATAAGGAGACAAAATTTGAGAAAGGATATAGAATATTTAACACTCTCATAATTAACCTAAGTGACATTCATAAAATTCTAAACCAAAAACCCTGAGTATACATTCTATTGTAGAGAACATTGGATATTGACTAAGATACACTATTTATAGGGCCATAAAACAAGTTTTAATAAGTTTAAAAATATTGAAATTATGAAGTATATAATCTGATTAAAATGGAATTTAATCTGACACCAGGGGCAAAGAAAAATCTGGAAAAAAAACTTTAAAAAGTAAGCAACATACTTATGAATAACCCATAGATGGAAGTAAGTAACCACAAGGGAAATTAGAAATTTTTATGTATTTTTAATTTTTTTATTTTTAATTGAAGTATCGTTGACATGCAACATTATATTTATTTTATAAATGTTTTAATTTGAGTGTATTGACACACGATGCTACATTATTTCCAGATGTAAAATATAGCGATTCAACATCTTTATACATTGTGCTATGTTCACAAGTGTAGCTACCATCTGTCACTATAAAACATGTTACAGTATCATTAACTATATTCCTTATGTTGTACATTTTATTCTTATAATGTGTTCATTTCACATATGGAAGTATATCTCCCAATCCCCTTCACACATTTTGTACATTCCCCTACCCCCTTCCCTCTGGAAATTATCAGTTTGTTCATTTGTTTTGTTTTTTAAATTTCACATATATGTGAAGACATATAGTGTTTGTCTTTCTCTGACTTATTTCACTTAGCATATATCCTGTGGGTCCATCTATGTTTTTGCAAATGGCAAGATCTCATTCTTTTTGTTATGGCTGAGTAATATTCCATTATATATATTCTTTATCTGTTCATCTATGGCTGGACACTTGGGTTGCTTCTATATATTGGTATTGTAAATAATGCTGTAATAAACCTAGAGATGCATACATCTTTTTGAATTAATGGTTCTATTTTCTTTGGGTAAACAATATTATATTGAAATGAATAATGACAATAAAAAATGGAAATACAGGAAAATTTTAAATATCTAAAATAAATTGTCTAAGTCTGTAATATAAGAAGCTATGAAAATAATTTCACGTAACTCCAAAGCAAGGAGATGGAAGGGAACAATAAAATACAACAAGAAGTCAATGAAATAGGAAACAATATCAAAAAGTATTAAAGCCAAAAATATTGTTCTTTGAAAAGTTTAATAAAACATATAAACCCTTAAAAGAAAGAAAGAGCAAAACATGAGTGAAAGAGGGATTTCACTATAAATCTAGCAAACATTAAAAGTCAGAGCAGTCAAGGGTGCCTGGGTGGCTCAGTCAGTTAAGAATCTGACTTCAGCTCAGGTCATTATCCCTGGCTCAGGCTGTGATCTCGAGGTTTGTGAGTTCAAGCCCTGTGTCAGGCTCTGTGCTGACAGCTCAGCGTTTGGTGCCTGCTTCAGATTCTGTCTCCCTCTCTCTCTGCCCCTCTCCTGCTCACACTGTCTCTCTCTCAAAAAAAAAAAAAATTAAAATTAAAAAAAGTATTTAAAAAAGGTAAGAGCAGTCAGAAAAGTGTAGGAGGAAGAAGGCCCAAGCTCTCATTCCCCCATAGGAAAACAAAACAAAACAAGCAGGACTCTCCAAACCATGTTTGTTAGAGCTCTGGAGAATAATCAAAGATTTATAGAAACCAAGTGAATACCCAATTAGAAAAAGTCATCTTCAAAAGGATGGAAAGGTTATTTGTATTATTAACTTTTCCCCAGGTTCTTCTGGTGTGGAGGCGTTCTTGGTTTTGCAGTGATAGCAGTCCAGTTCTCAGCTCTCTCCCTTAAACCAGAGGGAGAAGGTAGACCTTATTTGCGAATCATTGTGTATATTTGTTCTACATCTTTAAGTGATACATGAAGTAAGGCACTCATCACTCTTTCTCCAAACTTAGAACACAGGTGGGAAAAGCAGCAAGCACTTATCCTAAAAGGTGCAATGTGATTATCGATCCACAGAACCTTGAGTCAAGAGATTATAGGCAGAGATGTAAATTAGACTACCTAAATTCTGGAAAAGGAATTAGACTGAGACTTTAGGGAACTAGGAAGTTTAAAATCAGTCATGTATATGGGAGAATTTATAATTATATGCATGTTCAGTCAAGATACATATTCAAAAAGACCTGAGAAGACATTAAGCTTTCATGTTGAGCCACAAAATAGAGGCAATCTGCAAAGACTGAGAGATGTGATTGGTATTTTTGATTGATTTTGTTTGTTTGCTTTTCCCTTTTTTTGTTGTTGATGTTTGTTTGTTTCCTTCTGTTTATCACAGCTCCTGGCATTCAAGGAAATTTCTATTAAAATATTACCTGAACATGAGCTAAAAGAACAGAGACTTCAGTGATTACACAAGGTAAGAGATAGTCTTTGGTTTTTTTTTGTTGTTGTTGTTAATGTTTATTTATTTTTGAGAAAGAGAGAGAGCGCGCGCGCACTTGTGAGCAGGGGAGGGGCAGAAAGAGAGGGAGACAGAGAATCCCAAGCAGGGGCTTGAACTCACCAACTGTGAGATCATGGCCTGAGCCAAAATCCAGAGTCTGACTCTCAACCGACTAAGCCACCCAGGCACCCCATAAGAGATAGTCTTTGTAAAAATAGTTTGTAAAAGTCTCAAAATGAATAGAATACCACAATTTCTAGTAATTAAAAAACACAGAAACCCTGGGGAAAAGGAGAATATGACTTGCAGTGTTACTACATTATAATAGTTAAATTTCTAATGTTCAATAAAAATTAACATTAAACAAAAGAAACAAAAAACATCCCTAAGAAAATCTAAACTTCAGCTCATAATCTTCAACTGTACCCAACATCTACTAGCCAGATTTGACAAACCCTGGGAGTATAAAAGACCCCAAGTCACTGCTATCCTTCAGAACTCTTAACTCAGAGACTCCCTTCTATGCAGCTGAGTGACATCACCTAGATATGTTAGCCCTCTTTCTGATTCCCTTTCCTCTGGGAGTTCCTTGTGAGTGATGACCCAGAAGTCTTTGGAAAGTCTCCTGCTGTGAGGAACTTCCTCTCACATGCCTTACCGTAAAAGTGTCACCTAAATAAATATTGTGTGTTGCTACCACTTCTTGTTTACACTTTTTCTTTAAGAAAATCCCTAATCCTTGAACTAACTTCAGGTGTTCATCAGTTGCTTAGATCTGTGTGTTTATTATTTTCATCAAATCTGGACATTTTAAGCCATTCAATATTTTTTTATGATACATATATTCCTTTTGTCTTTGGTGACTCTAATTATACGTATAATTTTCTGCTTGACATTACCCCACAGCTCACTGATTTTCTGTTTATTTTCTAGTTTGATTATCTTTCCTTCTGTGTTTTATATTTATAATTTGCACTGAGATGTCTCTACATTCCCTAATCTTTCTTTCTGTAGTGTTTTAATATTACTCTTTTGAGAGTATTTGCATAGTGCATTTGTAGTTTTCATCTTTATAACGTCGATTTGTCACCTTTTCATATCTTTCATGTCTCTTTTTATAGGAAATAATGTGGTTATAATAATTTTTATGTCTGCTACTCCTAAAGTTGGTCATTTCTGGATTGGTTTCTGTTTACTGATTTCTGTTCTCTTGTAGGATTTACCCTCCTACTTCTTTCCATATCAGGTATTTTTTTTAAAGGGTACTTTTTTTTTAAGTTTATTCATTTTCAGAGAGAGAGGCAGCACATGAGTAGGGGAGGGGCAGAGAGAGAGAAAATCCCAAGCAGGCTCCATGCTGTCATTGCAGAGCTTGATGCAGGGCCTGAATTCATGAACCGTGAAATTATGACCTGAGCCAAAGTCAAGAGCTGGATGCTCAACTGACTGAGCCACCCAGGCACCTCTGGTATTTTTTATTTATTTATTTATTGCATTCCAATCATTGTGGATGTAATTTTGTTGAGTTCTGGAATTTTTCATTTAACTTCAAATAATTTTCATTTTTCTTCTGGGAAATAGTTATTTGAAAACAATTTTTTCTTTCAAAATTTGCTTTTAAGATTTATTAGGAAGAACCAGGATAGTGTTCAGTCTTGGGCTTATTTCTCCCCTGTGGAGGCAAGACTGTTCTCTATACTCTACCTAGTGAGCCATGGATCATGAAGCTTTGCACTTTTGTTGAAAGGAAGTGGCATTATTCCTGGCCCTGTGTGAGTGCTGAACACTATTTCATTTTAATCCTTTTGTGTGATTCACTTCTGGTCTTGGGTCATTTCTTCACAAGCATGTGCTCATGAGCACTCAGTTGAACACTTGGATGGGAACTTCTACAGAGATCTGGAGTTCTTTGTGCAACACTCTCCCCTTAAGTTGTAAGCTGCGAACACTAGGTTCTTTTGTGTCCCATCTTCTTAATAAAGGAGGTTCAGTGGACTTGTTCTAAATTCCCTTTCCCTGAGCCATGTCCTGGAAATTGTCTCCAGTAAGCTGGTAAAATTATGTAGCTCAATTTGTATACATTAGGCTCTCGCTTGCCTGATATTCAGTGTGTAAAAAGCTGTTTAATAAATTGTGTCTATTTTGGGGCACCTGGGTTGCTCAGTCGGTTAAGCGACTGACTTCAGCTCAGGTCATGATCTCACAGTTCATGAGTTTGAGCCCCACATCAGGGGCTGTGCTGACAGCTCAGAGGCTAGAGCCTGCTTGGGATTCTGTGTCTCCAGTCTCTCTGCCCCTCCCCCACTCACCCTCTGTCTCTGTCGCTTCCAAAAATAAGTAAACATTTAAAACATTTTTAAAAAATAAATTGTGCCTACTTTTTGTTATTTCAGGAAGAATGACAAATATAGTCTCTGTTACACCATGATGATGATCCCATTATTTTAATTAAAGATTCAACTTTTTTTCATAATCTTCCTGTCTATTCCTTCCCTAGTGTCTTAACCTCTTTGCATTATTTTGCTTAGACTATAAAGTTGTTTGCTAACGTAACATCATTCTAGTAGGAGTGTACTCAGCCATACATTGATTTAAGTTTATTCTATCAGTTTTATTAAATTACATTTTTCTGGGTAATATTTCATTTATTAGTGCTTTATCAAATGTATTGACATACAGTTGTTCAAGATGTTCTGAGTTTTAAAAAAATCTAAAATGTAACTACTGTAATGTCTTCCTTTATATTTTATAGTAACTGCACATTATTTCATTTTTTTAAAAAATTAGTCTACAGTTTTAATGTTTGTTAATAAATTTTCATTTTGTACATACTCTAGCAATTATTCATCAACTTTAATGTTTTAAGATATTATTATAACACTTCATCTTTGTGGCTTACTTTATCATTTTTTTTCTCAGTTACTAGACATTTACATTCTTTTTCTTTACTAACATGCATCTAATAATATATTTATTATCAGATTTTATAGACATTTTAATTATAGTTTAGTTCTGAATATTCAAGATTTATTTATTATTTATTTATCCTGTGATTTATTTAGAAAAGGATTTTAAATATTCTGTGATTTATTTAGAAAAGGATTTTAAATCTTTGAATTTGGAGAAATTTCAACCACATTTTATCAGTTTCTATTTTATTGTATTATGGAAGAAAATGGTGTTGCCCATATGATAACAATTCTTTCGTTTATGTTTGATTCGTTTTATGGATAGTTTCATGATCATGTATGTAAACTTTTGATGAATTCTCAATAAATAAGAATTCTGTAAATGGGACTTACAGTTTCTACATATATCAATTAATCAGTTTTATTGTGTTAATTGTATCTTCTATAAACCTTGTTATTTTTGACTGCTTGATGAACCAATTAATGGGAAATTTGTGTTAAATTATTATAAAATATTTGCATATTTATAATTTCCCTTTACATTCAATTTTATCTTTATGTATTTTAAGTCTCTGTCATTTGATATAAGCAGATTCACAATCTTTTTAATGTTTATTTATTTATTTTTATTTTTTTAATGTTTATTTATTTTGATAGAAAGAGAGAGACAGAGAGAGACAGAGTGTGAGTGGGGGAGGGGCAGAGAGGGAGACAAAGAATCCCAAAGCAGGCACCCAGCTCTGCGCTGTCAGCACAGAGCCCGATGCAGGGCTTGAACTCAAGTACAGTAAGATCATGACCTGAGCTGAAGTCAGACGCTCAACCGACTGAGCCACCAGGTGCCCCAAATGTTTATTTTTGAGAGAGAGAGAGAGAGACAGAGCATGAGCAGGGGAGGAGCAGAGAGAGAGGGAAACACAGAATCCTAAGTAGGCTCCAGGCTCTGAGCTGTCAGCACAGAGCCTGATGAGGGTCTCGAACTCACGAACCAGGAGATCATGAACTGAGCCCAAGTCAGACGCTCAACTGACTGAGCCACCCAGGTGCTCCACAGATTCACAATTTTAATAGCTTGTTTGGAGATGACTATGCTTCTTAGCATTAAGTAACGATAACATACTGAATAGTGGTTCTTTCATTAGTGTCTGTTTTATCTGGTATAAACATCAGGACCCCATTGTATTTTGTATTTGTAATTACTTTCTGCCTTTGATATTATTTTCTTTCAATATTTCTAGGATATCATAAGGCTCATGTGTTTTAATGAATGCATATAGTTTTTAAAATCCAGTTTGATATTTTATTCCTTTCAGTTGAGTTTTATCTACTGATATTTGTTATGATTACTGATCTGTTACCATGTCTTGAGCTAATTTATCCTCTCCTCTTGTCTAATGCTTAATAGATTGAGTTTTTTTTTAATTTTACTTTATCCATTTACATGTTGTCCATTCTATTTTAATTTATTATTATCATTTTTAGTTTTTTTTAATAAGAATACTTAGTTAAGTCTAAATATATCAATTGTATTGACATCCATTTTATGATAAAAGTACAATAAAGTTTAATTAATGGTACCCTGCACTCCCATCCTGTTGGTTATTTTTTTCTAGAGCAGAGACTCCCAAATGTTGTATTGGTATCAAGGCAAATCTAAATAAATGTGTTGAGAGATCAATACTGTGGATATTCAGGTAAGCTACGAGATACTAGGAGCAGTAAGAATCCCAGAGCCAATCACCTCCAGTTGTGAGAAAACTTGACAATTTACTGAAGCATAACATACAGAAATTATCAATATCTACTTTTTCAGCTCTGTGCAAAAACAATGCAAATTTATGGCCTAGAATTTTATTTTCTCTATTTTCTTAACCATTTAAACCTAGTCCTTATCATTATTCTTCTTTCATAGGCAATGTACACACAAATCTACTCACATGTTTATTAATTTCTTTGCACACCATTGCTTCTTACAATATTTCTTGGTTCAATTTTTATCCACCAGAAATACATTTTTAATAGTTATTTTAGCAATAACTTATGAATCATAATTATTTTATTATTTGCCTGTAAAATATTTTTAATTGACATAATTATTATTTGTTTTTTTCGGTTGCATATAAAATTATTGTTTGGTAGTTATTTTTCCTTAATACTTTGAAAGTAATATTTCATTTTCTTTTGTCATTTATTATTATTTTTCTGTCATAGTAGTTTACAAATTTTTCAACATTTTGCCTTAGTATATTGCTTCTAAGCAATTCTATATAGTCTTCCATTTTGCATCTCATTTTAATATATATTTAATCTTATTATTCATTCTACATTTATACATCTCTTAAATTTTCTTTTGCATTATTTTTTAACAACTTTGAATCTACGTTCTACATTCTGAGTAATTTCTTTGCTCTACTTTCCACTTCACTGATTATATTTTTTGATGTGTCTAATCTGATATTTGACCAGCTTGTTGATCTTTTTGTTTAGCAATTACTTTTTTTCAGCTCTAAAAATTTTATTTCATTGGTTTTTAAAATCTTATCAATAAGCATTATATTCACCTGCTTCTTGTTAGTATTTTCAAGGCTTTCTCTTTTTAAAACATAATCAACACTGATTTTATTTACAGTACCTAATAAAACCTTCTGTGAAATCTTGGTAGGTTTGATTCTGTTCCATTTTTTTTTCTGATTACTGTAATTCATAAGGTTTATTTCCTTTTAGGATATTCTGTTTTATCTATAAGTTCATGTTTGTCATAGGTTCATCTGTCTTTTTGAGTCCTGTATTGAACTTATGTTTCTCTAGAGGAAATTTTCATTTTTCTTTCAATTTCATGGGACAGCATCAAACTTGGACTTCTTCAGAATGAATTCTCTGTTTAAGTTTACTCAGGAAAATAATGTGAATTCAAGACTGCATATTGGCATATGGTATTGCATTACCACTTGCTTCATAAAAAAAATAAATACCCCAAACTTAGTGGCTTAAAAACACACATTCTTTATTTCACAATATTCATGGGTTAGAAATCCAAGCATTATGTAGCTGGGTCTATTACTTCAGAGTGTCTCACAAGACTGCCAGCAACGTATCAGCAAGAACTGTATTCTCATTTGAAAACTTGATAAAGCAAAGATCTACTTCCAAGCCTACTCACATAGGTCTTGGCAGGATTCACATCCTCAAAAATTGTTGAATAGATAATCCCTAAGTTCCTTTCAGGTTGACCCCTGAATAATAGTTTTTAATACTGAGAGTGGTTCAAAGAGAACAGAATTTTAATGATGAACTTTCAAAATTGGCTCTGGAATTGGCCCTCTAATCTGAATAGGTTTATAGATGCTAATGGTTCTATTTCTGTAGTAAAGAGAGTACTGATAGTCTATGGTGTGATCTAGAAATGGAGATATGAAAATATCACCATTGGATGATCCTAATCAACCACTTATAATTAAGCAAGAAGCTGGGTGAGTATATACATAATACTTTTGAACAGTTTTGACTAAACAATAAATATAATGAGATTGGCTAATTGAGAGGAAAAGAAGACTTGAGCCTGGCTTACAGATAGTTCTCCATGATATGAAAGCATCACCTGTAAATGGACAGCTACAGTATTATAGCCCTTTTCTGGGACATCCTATAAGGACAGTGATGAGAAATCTTCTATATGGGTAGAACTTCAAGCAGTGCACTTGTTTTTTCACTTTGCTCAGTAATAAAGTGCTTGTGATTGCAAAGATATAGGTTACATATAGACTCAGCAACATGGACCTCAACTGACCAAAGTTGACCTGACTACAGCCACTGCTGAGAGCCCAATATGCCAGCAACAGAGACCAACACTGAGTCCCTAATATGGCATTATTCCCTGGGGTGGTCAACTAGCTACCTGGTGGCAGGTTTATTACATTGGATCACCTCCATCATTTACTTCACAGTAAATGAAGTGCAACAATAGACATATGCTCATGGAATTTACTGATCTTATCATATTCACCACCATCCTCAAGCAGCTGCCAACAGAATAGTGAACAGCCTTTTGAGAACTCAGTTACAGAACTAACAAGGTGAAAATACCTTTTAGGGCTGATTCTCCAGAATGCTGTATATGCTGTGAATAAGCCAGTATTCACAGAATAGTAATAAAAAATGGAAGTGGTAGTACTATTGCTTACCATTAATCCTAGTGACCCACTAGCAAAAAGGTTACTTCCTGTTTCTGCAACCTTAAGATCTGTTGGTGCAGAGATTTTAGCTACGAAGAGAGGAATGCTTCTGCCAGAAGACACAACAGTGATTTCATTGAACTGAAAGTTATGACTGCTGCCAGGCCACGTTGGGTTCCTTAATGTTTCTGAATGCAAAGAAGGGAATAACTGCTGGCTGGGTTGGGTTGATAATCCTGCTTACCAAGGGGAAATCTGACTACTATTCCACAATGGAGGAAGAGTATGCCCGGAATACAGGAGATCCCTTAGGGTGCCTCTTTGTGTTACCATGCCCTGTGATTAAGGTAAATGAAAACTACAATAACCCAATGAAGGCAGGACTACTAATGGCACAGTACTTTTAAGAATGGCATTTTGGGTCACTCCACTAGGTAAAGAACTGTGACAAGCTTAAGAGCTTGCTAAGTCAAGAGGAATACAGAATGGATAGCAGAAGAAAGTAGCTATAAATACCAGCTGTGACCAAGTGATCAGTTATAGAAACAAATACTATAATTCACATTAGTATTTCCTCTTTACTTTGTTATGAATGTGTTTGTGTGTTAGTACATCTCTATCTACCATTTATCTGTCTAGCATTTAATCTCCCTTATTTCCTTATCATGTAACATATAATATATTGAATTTTTAGTGTAATATTTAAGTATTGGTACTTTTATATTATAATATTTAAGGTATGGGATATCAAGTACAAGAGTAAACATAATTCAAGAACTTTACTTCCCTTTCTTGTGAAGAATTTAGTGTTTTAGATTGTACACAGGGTAGTTGTATCATGTTAGGTGAAAATATTACCTTGTTATTTTCCTTATTAGGAGGTGAAGTATGGTTTAATGCTACATGAATGGATGCCACATTAACAAAGGATACATATGTGGCAAGTTTACCTGGCCACAGGGTACCCACACATTTGGTCAAACAATATTCTGTGTTTGTCTGTGAGGGTATTTCTAGATGAGATTAATATTGGAATCAGTAGAGTTTGTAAAGCACATTGGCTTCCTTAATGTGTGCAAGCCTCATCCAATCAATTGAAGATCTGAATAGAACACAAAAGCTGAGTAAGAAGAATCTCATCCTGCCTGACAGATTGAGTTGGGACATTGATCTTTTCTTATCTTCAGAATAGAACTAAAAACTCAGCTCTTCTTAGGTCTTGACCCTGCTAGCTTTTGAACAGGAAATTAAAACATCAGCTCTCCTATTTCTCAGGTATTCATATTTAGACTAGAATTACACCATTTCCTCTCCTGAGTCTCTGGACTTATTTCTGCCAAATAAGTAATCTGAATACACACACACACATTTGCCCTGGACTTAGAATTCATTAAAACAATTTCACCATTTGCTTGTATTGGTAGCCTCATTTATGTCAAAGTTGTAAACCACTACTAAATTTGAATTCTTCTCTTTAATTTGTTTGACTTCAATATTAGGCCTATAGTTATCTCTTCATGTACATCAACTACAAGCAATTGACATATTGAGCTGCATTTATTGTTGCTTAAACACATTACTAGTGTTACTGCTAGATAATAAGCAAAAATAAAAAACAACATCAAAGTCGTTGTAGTTCCCTAAGTTCAGTAACTGACAAATAATCAGTTCTCACCAGCAACCATCCAGAAAATTTGAAAATTTAAGTCCACTCATAAATCTTCAAAATTTCAAAAGCTAAAGCCAGGAATGACACTAGCTGCCTGATCCTGTTACAATACAGATTCTTGAGTCAGAGGACCCTGTAATCAAATCCCAACTTCACAATTATTAGTTGTGTAAGCTTAGGCACATGACTTTGTTTCTCTGATTCTCAGCTTCCTCATTGGTAAAATAATCAGAATGATATCCACCAAATAAGGTTGTTTCAAGAATTTAGTGCAATTATTTTTGTAAAATGTTTAGCATGTAGAACATGGCTAGCATAAAATGAGTCCTCCATAAATGATAACAATGCTACCACTGATGGTGCAGTTTGGCAGGTTCTTGTCATGCTCCTGAGTATTTAATCAAGACCAATAAGAACATGTGTATGCACAAAGATATGTACAGGAAGAATGTTTATAGCAGCTCTATTTTTAATATTCTAAATCCAAATATCCATCAACAGATGGGTGGTTAAACCAATTGTTCTATCTCCCTGGAATACAACAGATGGGTGGTTAAACCAATTGTGCTATCTCTACAGAATACAACAGAGTACTCTTCAGCAACAAAAGGGAAAAAAACTGATACACAGTAATATCGATGAATTTATAAAATATTATATACCATTCACTGATTACTTGAACCATATTATATCTCAAGTCTATGAGCAGATAACTACCAATCACCCCAAGCTAATCTATCTGCTTAATACCCAGGCCTCTAATATATACATATGGTTCTTGTATTATAGTGCAAACATCCAACTTTCCAGTTGTTAGAAGTGGCTCTAGAGTTGCTGCCAAACTGATCATTATTCTTTGCTGCATTTTATGAGAGAATGAATACACTATAAAATTACTCAAGAATTTGGGGATTTATGAAGGGTTTTTTGGCACATAACTTCACTATTTTTGGTAGTCAATTTTCTTTTAATCTTTGCATTTAACATAATGAATTATAATTATCTGTTTATGTGCCTATCTTCTTCATCCCACTGTGAGCTCCTCTATGACTGAGATCTTATATAATTAATCTTTATTTTTCCAGCAGTTAGCACATACCTTCTTGAAAGCTTATGATAGGGACTCAAATGTTTATTTAGTGAACAGAATGAATGCACAAATAAGTGAACAAGACATTCAGAGGAGAGGCTTTGTTCAGTTGCAATTACAGAAAATTGCCACACAACTTAAAAATATACAATTTAGAAAAGAAGGTTTGCTTTAGGAGCAAAATATTTTAGTAAGCAAAATACTTACTATTTAGCAAAATACTTTACTAAGAAAAGACATTGTCTATTTCTTAAACCAAAGAAGAGACTTGTAGAAGATCTTTTTGTCTGTGTATATCTCAACAAAATAAATTACTAAAATTTTATTTCCAATAAGATATGTGTTTATGAAAGAACAGATCAAGGTTAATTTGTTCCATGCTTCTGGAAATACAAATGCATCACATAAATATCTAACTCTGAAATTATTGAGTGTAAAAGAGAATATGTAAAAATACATTCATTCTGAATTAATTTAAAAAAATAATACATATCGAATGCCATTGTTACCTTTTCATTTTCTTTCTAGCTTAGCATTTCATTTATTACTTAACAACTGCAGTTATTATCAGGAAAGTATAAATACCCATAAATCTAGAAATAAAAGAGAGGAACAGCCAGTTTTAGAAATAACCCAACAAGTTCCCTTAGGATGAGCCACAATACATAAATACACATAATGAGAAAATGCCACAACCAAAGAATAAGCTCAGATATTACTTATTTCATGAAATATATCTTCCAATCTCAAACCATCTCGCAATCCCTGTGTGAAAGACTTGGTATTTAAGTTGGCATTGGTTATGAATAGCTTCTTGCTTGGGTATTTCATTGTTTTCTAACTAAGGAAGAACAGACTCTAACGTTTTTTCCTGACCCTGCCCAGTTTGACTAAGTTCAACAAACTAAATTCTGCTACCTCAGCAGCAGGCAACTCATGGGAACCTGCCACCATTAAAAAAAAAAAAAAAGCTAGACTATATTAAGAGCTACAAATATGACTGTCCTCTTTAGAAATAGAGTTGCTGGTGTAGAACATCATTAAATGCATCTTAATAATAACTTATTAACTAACTTCTATGTAGAGTTCAAGGAGTCACCTGGAATATTGCCTTAGAAACAAATAACATTTTACAGAATATTTTTAATCTTCCTCTGAGTGCCAGTGACTCATTTAACTCAAAAAAGAAGAATAGCACTGAGTTCCAATAAATAATGAGGTCTATTTGATGGTTTTCCACCAAGATATATGAGTACTGATTAAAATAGAAGAAAAGGAGGTCACATTGTTCTTAAGTCATCCATATACTTTGTCTTTGATCAAGAGCATGCAGGTCACAAGGGAATTTCTTGGAAAATCAAAGAGAAAATTTGTCTTCACAGTTAATTAACAGAGCCTCTTAAATTAAAAAAAGCCTTATATTTGGGTGATTGTATCAATTGTTTAATGTGCTATAATCTTTTCAACTACATTTTGAACATGTTAAGATGAAAAAGAATTTTGAGTAGTAAATGAAATATTTTGAGTGCTGCTCCTTAAATTAAATTTTTCATTGTATTAGCATTTTTACATTTTAATGAGAAAGCAGTCGCAAAGGAAATGGCATATCAAGGCAATCTGCATTATTTGTGAATTCTCATGATAAATAACCATGAGTCCTTTTCTCCAAGTTTTACAGTGTAATTGGCATGACAGACCTACTGTGTTCCTCAGTATAGTTCACAATCTTGGAATATTCCAGATATGATGATGATGATTACTTAATATGAATTAGAACTATTAGAATGCTCAGAGATTTTTAAAAATATCATTGTTACCTGAATAGCCAGAAATAATATTGTTCTGCATTTCTCTTTAAAGAAATGACCCAGATGTTCTACATAAATCATCTCTACACTTGACACTACAAGTTGTCAATCTAATATCTGCCACCTGTGGATAGTTAAAAGCAAGAAAATAATCTATCTTTAAAAGTTTATCAAGTAGAATTATTTGCAACTTATAACTCTGCTTTTGAAGAAATCTTATCCCAGAGGACAGCCCTAAGGAAAAACATATTTTATTTCTTAATTAAATTGTTATGAAAGTACTTATTAAACACTACATATTACATGATAAATAAAAGAAAAATGAAAAAGAATGCTACAGCTTTGTAATATAACTTGAAGTGTAGAATTGTAATGTCTCCAACTTTGCTTTGCTTTTTCAAGGTTGCTTTAGCTATTTGGTGTCTTTTATGGCTCCATACAAATTTTAGGATTGTTTGTTCAAGATCTCTGAAAAATATTGTTGGTATTTTGATAGTAATTGCATTAAATGTGTAGCTTGCTTTGGGTAGTACAAACATTTTAACGATATTTTTTCTTCCAAGCAATGAGCATGGAATGTCTTTCCATTTCTTTGTGATATCTTCAAATTCTTTCATCAGTGTTTTATACTTTCTTAGAGTACAGATCTTTCACATCTTGGGTTAGATTTATTCCTAGCTGTCATATTATTTTTGGTGAAGTTGTAAATAGGATTGTTTTCATAATTTCTTTTTCTGCTGCTTCATTTTTGGTGTATAGAAATGCAACAGATTTCTGCACATTGATTTTTCATTGGGTGACTTTACTGAATTCGTTTATCAGTTCTAGTGTTTTTTTTGGTGGAGTCTTTCCGGTGTCCATATAGTGTATCATGTTATCTGTAACTAGTGAGAATTTGACTTGCTCCTTGCTGACTCGGATGCTTTTTATTTCTTTTTGTTGTCTGATTGCTATGGCCAGGACTTCCAGTGCTATGTTGAAAAAAGTGATGAGAGTGAACATCTTGTCTTCTTCCTGAACTTGGAGAAAAGCTCTCAGTTTTTCCCCATTAAGGAAGATGTTAGCTGTGGGTTTTTCATATGTGATCTTTATTGTGTTGAGATATGTTCCCTTTTACCCTACTTTGTTGAGTTTTTTTTTTTTTAGCATTAATGAATGTTATACTTTCTCAAATGCTTTTTCTACATCTATTGAAGTGATCATATGGTTCTTATCCTTTCTCTTACTCATGTGTTGTATCACACTGATTGATTTCCAAATACTGAACCACCCTTGCAGCCTAGAAATAAATTCCACTTGATCATGGAGAATGATTCTTTTACTATACTGTTGGACTTGGTTTGCTAGTATTTTGCTGAGAATTTCTGCATCCATGTTCATCAGGGATATTGGCTTGTAGTTCTGTCTTTTAAAAAAAAATAAATGTTTAATTGTGAGAGAGAGAGAGACAGAGCACAAACGGGGGAGAGACAGAGAGAAGGAGACACAGAATCTGAAGTAAGCTCCAGGTTCTGAGCTGCCATCACAGAGCACGATGCAGGGCTCGAACTTACAAACAGTGAGATCATGACCTGAGCCAAAATCCGATGCATAACCAACTGAGCCACCCAGGCACCCCTGTAGTTCTCTTTTTTAATGGTGTCTGTATCTGTTTTTGATATTGGGATAATTCTGACCTCTTAAAATGAAGTTGGAAGTTTTCCTTCCTTTTCTATTTTTTGGAATAGTTTGAGAAGAATAGGTATTAACTCCTCTTTAAATTTTTGGTAGAATTTCCCTGTGAAGCTATCAGGACCTGCATTTTTGTATGTTGAGATTTTTTTTATTACTAATTCAATGTCTTTGCGGGTTATCCATATGTTCAAATGTCCTATTTCGTCCTATTTAAGTTTTGATAGGTTATATGTTTCTAGGAATTTATCATTTCTTCTAGGTTGTCCAGTTTATTGGTATATAGGTTTACATAATATTCTCTTGTAATTGTATTGTTGTGGTGTTGGTTATTATCTCTTCTCTCTCATTTGTGATTATGTTTATTTGAGCCCATTCTCTTTTTTCTTCATAAGTCTGTCTGAAGGTTTCTGAATGTTATTGATTTTTTTTTCAAAAACCAGATCTTGGTTTCCTTAACCTGTTCTATTGTTTTGTTTTGTTTTTAATTTCTATATCATTTATTTCTGTTATAAAACTTATTATTTCTTTCTCTCTCCTGGTTTGGGGATTTTGTTATTTTCGAGCTCTTTTAAGTGTCAGTGTAGGTTATTTATTTGAGATTTTTCATGCTTCTTGAGCTCGGCATGTATTCCTATAAACTTTCCTCCCAGAGCCCCTTTAGCTGCATCTCAAAGGTTTTGGAGCTTTGTGTTTTCATTTTCATTTGTTTCCATGTACTTTATTTTTTCTTTGATTGCCTACTTGACCCATTCATTGTTTATTAGTACATATATAACCCCATGTATTTGTGGTCTTTCCAGATTTTTTTTCTTGTGGTTATCATCTAGTTTCATAGAATTGTAGTCATAAAAGATACATGGTATGATTTTGATCTTCGTGAATTTGTTGAGGCTTGTTTTGTGGACTAATATGTGATCTATTCTGGAAAATGTTCCATGTGCACTTGAAGAGGATGTGTATTCTGCTGGTTTAAGATGGAGTATCCTCAGGATCAGGAAGATGGCGGCATAGGAGGACTCTGGGCTCACCGTGCGTCCTGCTGATCACTTAGATTCCACCTACATCTGCCTAAATAACCCAGAAAACTGCCAGAGGATTAGCAGAACAAAGTCTGTGGAGCCAAGCACAGACAAGAGGCCCACGGAACAGGGAAGGAAGGGCGGCGAGGTGGTGCGCACTCCACGGACTGGCGGGAAGGAGCCGGGGTGGAGAGGCAGCCTGCCAGCCAAGCAGAGCCCCTGAGTCTGGCTGGCAAAAGCTGAGGGGCCAGACGGAGTGTGTTCTGACAGCAAGCGCGACTTAGTGACTTAGCGTCTGGGAGGTCATAAGTTAACAGCTCTGCTCAGAAAGCTGGAAGGCTGGAGGACAAAGGGAGGGAGAGCTGCTGAGCCCCTGATGACAGAGCTCGGTTTGGTGGGGAACAAAGGCACTCGCCAGCGCCATCTCCCTCGCCCATCCCCCAGCCAAAATCCCAAAGGAACCAATTCCTGCCAGGGAACTTGCTCTCTCTGCGCAAACACCCAACTCTGTGCTTCTGCGGAGCCAAACCTCCGGCAGCGGATCTGACTCCCTCCCGCTGCCACAGTGCCCCTCCTGAAGTGGATCACCTAAGGAGAAGCGATCTAAGCCTGCCCCTCCTGCCCCCGTGCACCTTTCCTACCCACCCCAGCTAATATGCCAGATCCCCAGCACCACAAGCCTGGCAGTGTGCAAGTAGCCCAGACAGGCCCGCCACCCCACAGTGAATCCCGCCCCTAGGAGAGGGGAAGAGAAGGCACACACCAGTCTGACTGTGGCCCCAGCAGTGGGCTGGGGGCAGACATCAGGTCTGACTGTGCCCCCGCCCACCAACTCCAGTTATACACCACAGCACAGGGGAAGTGCCCTGCGGGTCCTCACCACTCCAGGGACTATCCAAAATGACCAAACAGAAGAATTCCCCTCAGAAGAATCTCCAGGAAATAACAACAGCTAATGAACTGATCAAAAAGGATTTAAATAATATAACAGAAAGTGAATTTAGAATAATAGTCATAAAATTAATCGCTGGGCTTGAAAACAGTATACAGGACAGCAGAGAATCTCTTGCCACAAAGATCGAGGGACTAAGGAACAGTCACGAGGAGCTGAAAAACGCTTTAAACGAAATGCAAAACAAAATGGAAGCGACGACGGTTCGGCTTGAAGAGGCAGAGGAGAGAATAGGTGAACTAGAAGATAAAGTTATGGAAAAGGAGGAAGCTGAGACAAAGAGAGATAAAAAAATCCAGGAGTATGAGGGGAAAATTAGAGAACTAAGTGATACACTAAAAAGAAATAATATACGCATAATTGGTATCCCAGAGGAGGAAGAGAGAGGGAAAGGTGCTGAAGGGGTACTTGAACAAATTATAGCTGAGAACTTCCCTGAACTGGGGAAGGAAAAAGGCATTGAAATCCAAGAGGCACAGAGAACTCCCTTCAGACGTAACTTGAATCGATCTTCTGCACGACATAACATAGTGAAACTGGCAAAATACAAGGATAAAGAGAAAATTCTGAAGGCACCAAGGGATAAACGTGCCCTCACATATAAAGGGAGACCTATAAGACTCGTGACTGATCTCTCCTTTGAAACTTGGCAGGCCAGAAAGGATTGGCACGAGATCTTCAGTGTGCTAAACAGAAAAAATATGCAGCCAAGAATCCTTTATCCAGCAAGTCTGTCATTTAGAATAGGAGAGAAAAAGGTCTTCCCAAACAAAAACTGAAGGAATTTGTCACCACTAAACCAGCCCTACAAGAGATCTTAAGGGGGATCCTGTGAGACAAAGTACCAGAGACATCACTACAAGCATAAAACATACAGACATCACTATGACTCTAAACCCATATCTTTCTGTATTAACACTGAATGTAAATGGACTAAATGCGCCAACCAAAAGACATAGGGTATCGGAATGGATAAAAAAACAAGACCCATCTATTTGCTGTCTACAAGAGACTCATTTTAGACCTGAGGACACCTTTAGATTGAGAGTGAGGGGATGGAGAACTATTTATCATGCTACTGGAAGTCAAAAGAAAGCTGGAGTAGCCATACTTATATCAGACAAACTAGACTTTAAATTAAAGGCTGTAACAAGAGATGAAGAAGGGTATTATATAATAATCACAGGGTGTATCCATCAGCAAGAGCTAACAATGATAAATGTCTATGCGCCAAATACCGGAGCCCCCAAATATACAAAACAATTACTCATAAACATAAGCAACCTTTTTGATAAGAATGTGGTAATTGCAGGGGACTTTAACACTCCCCTTACAGAAATGGATAGATCATCTAGACACACAGTCAATAAAGAAACAAGGGCCCTGAATGATACATTGGATCAATGGACTTGACAGATATATTTAGAACTCTGCATCCCAAAGCAACAGAATATACTTTCCTCTGGAGTGCACAAGGAACATTCTCCAAGATAGATCATATACTGGGTCACCAAACAGCCCTTCATAAGTATACAAGAATTGAAATTATACCATGCATACTTTCAGACCACAATGCTATGAAGCTTGAAATCAACCACAGGAAAAAGTCTGGAAAACCTCCAAAAGCATGGAGGTTAAAGAACACCCTACTAAAGAATGAGTGGGTCAACCAGGCAATTAGAGAAGAAATAAAAAAAATATATGGAAACAAATGAAAATGAAAATACAACAATCCAGACGCTTTGGGATGCAGTGAAGGCAGTCCTGAGAGGAAAATACATTGCAATCCAGGCCTATCTCCAGAAACAAGAAAAATCCCAAATACAAAATCTAACAGCACACCTAAAGGAAATAGAAGCAGAACAGCAAAGACACCCCAAACCCAGGAGAAGAAGAGAAATAATAAAGATCAGAGCAGAAATAAACAATATAGAATCTAAAAAAACGGTAGAGCAGATCAACAAAACCAAGAGATGGTTTTTTGAAAAAATAAACAAAATAACCAACCTCTAGCCAGGCTTCTCAAAAAGAAAAGGGAGATGACCCAAATAGATAAAATCATGAATGAAAATGGAATTATTACAACCAATCCCTCAGAGATACAATTATCAGGGAATACTATGAAAAATTCTATGCCAACAAACTGGACAACCTGGAAGAAATGGACAAATTCCTAAACACCCACACTCTTCCAAAACTCAATCAGGAGGAAATAGAAAGCTTGAACAGACCCATAACCAGCGAAGGAATTGAATCGGTTATCAAAAATCTCCCAACAAATAAGAGTCCAGGACCAGATGGCTTCCCAGGGGAGTTCTACCAGACGTTTAAAGCAGAAATAATACCTATCTTTCCCAAGCTATTCCAAGAAATAGAAAGGGAAGGAAAACTTCCAGACTTATTCTATGAAGCCAGTATTACTTTGATTCCTAAACCAGACAGAGACCCAGTAAAAAAAGAGAACTACAGGCCAATATCCCTGATGAATATGGATGCAAAAATTCTCAATAAGATGCTAGCAAATCTAATTCAACAGCATATAAAAAGAATTATTCACCATGATCAAGTGGGATTCATTCCTGGGATGCAGGGCTGGTTCAACGTTTGCAAATCAACCAACGTGATACATCACATTAATAAAAAAAAAGAGAAGAACCATATGATCCTGTCAATCGATGCCGAAAAGGCCTTTGACAAAATCCAGCCCCCTTTCTTAATAAGAACCCTTGAGAAAGTCGGGATAGAAGGAACATACTTACACATCATAAAAGCCATTTATGGAAAGCCCACAGCTAACATCATCCTCAATGGGGAAAAACTGAGAGCTTTTTCCCTGAGATCAGGAACACGACAGGGATGCCCACTCTCACCGCTGCTGTTTAACATAGTGTTGGAAGTTCTAGCATCAGCAACCAGACAACAAAAGGAAATCAAAGGCATCAAAATTGGCAAAGATGAAGTCAAGCTTTCACTTTTTGCAGATGACATGATATTATCCATGGAAAATCCGATAGACTCCACCAAAAGTCTGCTAGAACTGATACATGAATTCAGCAAAGTTGCTGGATACAAAATCAATGTACAGAAATCAGTTGCATTCTTATGCACTAACAATGAAGCAACAGAAAGACAAATAAAGAAACTGATCCCATTCACAATTGCACCAAGAAGCATAAAATACCTAGGAATAAATCTAACCAAAGATGTAAAAGATCTGTATGCTAAAAACTATAGAAAGCTTATGAAGGAAATTGAAGAAGATATAAAGAAATGGAAAAACATTCCGTGCTCATGGATTGGGAGAATAAATATTGTCAAAATGTCAATACTACCCAAAGCTATCTACACATTCAATGCAATCCCAATCAAAATTGCACCAG
>NC_064817.1:100787024-100809899 GCF_023721935.1 Panthera uncia
AGAGAAAGACAGATACCATATGGTTTCACTCTTATGTGGATCCTGAGAAACTTAACAGAAACCCATGGGGGAGGGGAAGGAAAAAAAAAAGAGGTTAGAGTGGGAGAGAGCCAAAGCATAAGAGACTGTTAAAAACTGAGAAAAAACTGAGGGTTGATGGGGGGTGGGAGGGAGGGGAGGGTGGTTGATGGTATTGAGGAGGGCACCTTTTGGGATGAGCACTGGGTGTTGTATGGAAACCAATTTGACAATAAACTTCATATATTGAAAAAAAAAGATTTCCTTAAATATTTGCACCACGCAATCAATGGAAAAAAAAAAAAAAGATCGAGTATCCTGGATATATTTGTTTAATCCATCTAGTCCAGTGTGTAACCCAAAGCCATTGTTTCCTTGTTGATTTTCTGTTTCTGTTTAGATGGTCAGTCCACTGATGTAAGCATGGTGTTAATGTCCCCTACTATTTTTGTATTACTATTGATTATTTATTTTGCATGTGCTATTAACTGTTTTCTGTTTTTGGGTGAAAAAACATTTGGGTGTTTCTATGTTGGGTACATTAACATTTATAATCATCATATGTTCTTGTTGCACTGTCTTCTTTATGTTTACATAGTGTTTTTCTTTGTCTCTTGTTTCACTCTTCATTTTAAAGTCTATTTTGTCCAGGGGTGCCTGGGTGACTCAGTTGGTTGTGTATATTTATACACATATATATATATATTGCTTTATTGAGACACTTTAATGATAGTTTTAAATTTTAGTAATTTTTTATTGACCCAAATATGTATTAAAGGCTAAGTGTTAGGTTTTGTTATTTTTTGTGATTACTTATTTAATTGTCTCCCTAAAGACCTAGTAAGAGCCAGTAGAACAATGACTTTGTCATACCTGCTGCTTACATGAGTTAAGTTTTACTGTGTGTTAATTTACTAGGGCTGCCATAAGAAAGTACCACAGATGGAGTGGTTTAAACAACAGAAAGGTATTTTCTTATAATTCTAACAGAAGTCTGACATCAAGATATCTTCAGGGTTACTTTCATCTGAGGCCTCTCTCCGTGGCTTGTGAATGGTCATTTTCTCCCTGTGTCTTTACATCATCATCTCTGTGGACAAAATCAAGGTTATCTAGAATAGAAATTAGCAGGTTTTTGTCTATCTATTTAAAATTTGTCCACAATATTAGAACCATCTCAAATATAGAATTAAAATATGTAAATTACAATTCATTTTGTAATCTTAATAACTATAAAAGGTCTATATATTTTACTAAGTTTATATATAAACTTGAATTTTATGTTTACTTTACTTTAGTGTAATGCTGACATTCCCACCAAAGACCCATAATTTTTTATTGAGATATAAGTGACATACAATATTGTGTAAGTTTAAGGTGTACAACATATTGATTTGATACATTTATATTGCAATATGATTGCCATTATAGCATTAGCTAACACTTCTATCACATCATAAAGACTTTTAATTTTATTACAGTGGTTATCAAAGTATGGTCCATAGACAAGCAGCATTAGCATCACCTGGGACTCTAAAAATATGAGTTCTCAGGCCCCTCCAAGAACTATGGAATCAGAACCTTTGTTAGTGGGACTAGCATTATATGGATTAACAAGCTCTATAGACGATTTTGATATTCATGCATGCTAATGTTTGAGAACCTCTCTTTAATGGAAAATAACTTATTGTAATGTTACATTTTTCTTCTGATAGAATATAGAATAATGTCTCTCTCCATCTTTTCAAATCCTAACCATTACATGAAGAACAATTTGTATGGTGAACGTGTGAATCTATTTATCTATCATCTATCTATCTCTATGTCTATTTCAATCTCTATCATCTCCATCTCTATCTATCATCTATATAATGATATAATTTCTTTCATATATTCTTTGTCATCTATTGTAACTGGCCTTATCTAACTGCTATGGTCTACCCTTACTTTGCTTCTTTGGTCAAAGACTAAATATTTATAGAAACTACTTATTTCTAGATACCCTGTTTAAACCTTGAAGGACACCAGCTTCTATCTGTACTAAGTCCAACATAGCACAGTTATCCTTTTTTTTTGTATTTTGTTTTTGTTTTGTTTTTGTTTTTTAAATCTTGATTGAGTCTTTTATTTTTTAATGTAATTTTTTGTCAAATTGGCTAATGTACAGTGTGTAAAGTGTACTCTTGGTTTTTGGGGTAGATTCCCGTGGTTCATTGCTTATATGAAACACCCAGTGCTCATCCCAACAAGTGCCCTCCTCAATGCCCATCACCCATTTTCCCCTCTCCCCCACCCTCCATCAACCCTCAGATTGTTCTCTGTATTTAAGAATCTTTTATGGTTTCTCTCCCTCCTTCACTGTTTGTAACTATTTTTCCCGTTCCCTTCTCCCACCGTCTTTGTTAAGCTTCTCAAGATCCACATATGAGTGAAAACATATGATATTTGTCTTTCTCTGAATGACTTATTTCACTCAGCATAATACCGCATTTTTATACACCAATAATGAAGCAACAGAAAGACAAATCAAGAAACTGATCCCATTTACAATTACACCAAGAACCATAAAATACCTAGGAATAAACCTAACCAAAGATATAAAAGATCTGTATGCACAGCTATCCTTTTGGGAAGATGTCCTGTCCCTTAGGGTTTTGTATTCATTCTATTATGTGAAGTTTTGCCTATAAAAATGCTTAATAAATTATTTCACTTTCTCTTTCCCTTTTTCCCTCTCTCCCCATCTTCCATCCGTCTCCCAAGAAAGTAAAACTTTCAGTGATGAGAAGGGAGAAATACAAAAAATAGAAAATGAATCTCCTCTCTCTTTATCCATGAAACAAGTTATGTGCAAATATATTAGTAAGGTTACAACTAACAATTCTATGGCAGGCAAAAAATAGTTCACTGTCTAAATGCTTTTGTGATTCTGAGAGAAGTATTTTTGTCTTTCTTAATGACTTTGTTAGAAAATGTAATATATAAACAATCCACATGTATTTGTGAAATCCAAGCACATCATGTCCTACTAACAGACAACAACTGCATTAAGTAGATAAGAAGAAATCAATTGAAACAAATGAATTTTTAGTTGGAAATTGAATTACAACATGACACACATTTGTACTATAATATAGATGTTCTATTATATAAGTACAGTCACAATATATTTGTTACTCCGTTTTATTTTTTTTCTTAGCAGTTAATACTTTTTTAATGTATAATTTGTATATCATCTGTTTCTTTGCTAAAATGTAAGTTATATGAATGCAGGGAATAGTTTTCATTTACTGTTGCATCCGTGACATCAATAAAAATTCCTGACTCATAGTTTGTACTCAGTTAATATATGTTGCATGAATGAAAAAGGAAGGAAAAAAAAGTAATCCATGTAAGTTAATTATGAGGGAGCATGGGGCAATCAGAGGGCAAAATACAGGCTAACAGCAGAGCCACACACACACCCCCCCCCCACTCCCGACAGGTGGAATATGTGTGATATTCCTTGGACATTCCTGGTTACCCAACAAAAAAGTAAAAGGGTTTAAGTGCTTGCCATGGTTATGTGAGAATCTAAGGGAAATAAACAATTAAATTCCCTTACTGGGTACAGCCCATTGACAAGTCCTTGAAACCAGCAGAGTGACCTCCTTCTAGAAGCCCAGCTGCCTGAATGATCACACTTTGCTAGGGACAAAAGAGAATCTTAGTTTAAGATCCTTGAAGATCCTGTAAGTCAACTTTCTTTATCTCAACTGCCTAAGATATTTGCGGGCAATCATACTCCAAGCTTATGGTCTCCTGATAAACATCTGAAAGGTTTCATAACTGGGGTTTTATTAAATGATAATAAATGGCAATTCCCTAGCAACAGCTAACCCCTCAAGGTCCTAGAAACCTTGCTTCCAAAATTCCTTACAGACTTACTCTATCCCTGACCCCCTCCCAACCTGAGAGTATATAATGAGTTACCTGTCACAACCCCAGTGCAACTCTTCCTGCTTATGGGTCCTGTCCCCATGCTTTAATAAAATCACCTTTTTGAAGCAAAGACATCTTCAAGAATTCTTTCTTGGCCGTCAGCTCTGGACCACCCCACCATCACCCCAAACCTTCATCAGTTAAGATGTAATTTCTTTAAAACATCTTCAAATACTCTCTGATAAATTTTATTTTCAAAATTCTAATCTGATACAGATAATAATTAATACATATCTCTTTAATAATAGTGATAAGTCACAAGATGGGTAATGAAACATCATAAATACGAATATGCCCACCCTAGGCCAGCCATACTGTCACTTTACAATAATTATTATGATATAAAGCACTTTAAACTAACTAATAAACTAGCGTTGAATTATGATCTCAACCTCTGGTTTTATGAAGCAATAATAACAACTGGGAGGTATTATTTTAATCACATATTGTGAATTCCAGGGCAAAATATAAGTTTCAAAGTCACTTTTGACTTTTTCTAAGGATTTTTTAAACAATTAAAACTTAGAAGTAGACCAACAGCATCCAAGCCAAACTTTCACCCTAAATAATATTTATGCTTTGCTTAAAATTCAGTTTGTATTAGAAATATCCTACCATAGATGGGTATTGAGGAGGTCACCTTTTGGGATGAGCACTGAGTGTTGTATGGAAACCAATTTGACAATAAACTTCATATACTGAAAAAAAAATATCCTACCATAGTATAACTGTCCAGATGAAGCTGGAATTGATGACTAAAACTTAGTATGTACATAATTATATCTTTATGTTTGCCTTCATATCATGACCTTTTTATAGTGCGGTCCTTTGATGTATTTTGCTGTTTATATGTAAAAATTATATAATGTATAGATTTTAGTTATTTTAAAGATCAAAATAAAGACTTTACATTTAATTGCTAGAATATAAACTGTTAGAACTAATAAATCAATCCAGTGAAGCTGCAGGATACTAAAAGTGTGCAGGATGAGATGTCCCAAAATGGGCCACTGTGGCATAAAAATTATTTCAAGTTAAGAATAAGCAAAACCAAGCAAATGTAGGAAAAGATCTCTGTCTCTCCCATAACTACCTAAATTTACATAGAAAAAGAGAGCTTGCAAAGAGAAGAGAGCTATTAATAGAGCTCTCCTTTTCTTGAGCTCAACCTTGTTTTTCCAAACATCTTTCACCTTCTTGCAAATGTGCTTTCTCCCCTTTGTATCCTCAGGCCCTTTCCCCTCTCCTTAGTTCATAAAACCTTCGTATTGCCTCATTGTATTTGGAATTTCATGTCTATGTGGATTCCCCACAAGTACACCTATTTAATTTTAGTTTCTCCTGTTAACTTATCTCATGTCAATTTGATTCTAAATCCAGCTAGAAGGACCATAAGGTCTTCCTCACCAGCAATACAAAATCGATACAGAAAAATATGTTGCATTTCTATATACTAAAGATAAATTATCAGAAAAATTTAAAAAGCAATTTCATTTACAATTGCATGGAAAAGAATAAAATATATAGGAATAAATTTAACTGAGGCAGTGAAAGACCTGTACACTGAAAACTACAAGACACTGATGAAAGAAATTGAAAACACAAGTAAATGGAAAGATATTCCAGCCTCATGGATTGGAAAAATTAACATTGCTAAAATGTCCATAAATGCAAAGCAATCTACAGATTCAGTGCAGCCCCTATCAAAATCCCAATGGCATTTTTCACAAAACTCAAATAAATAATAAAAAAAAAAAATTTGCATGGTGCTACAAAAGACCTTGAATAATGAAAGTGATATTTAGAATGGACAAAGCTGGAAGTATGCTTCCTGATTTCAAACTAAATCACAAAGCCATAGTAATCAAAACAGTATGGTACTGGCACAGAAGCAGACACATAGATCAGTAGAACAGAATAGAAAGCCCAGAAATAAACCCAAACATATATGGTTGATTAATTTATAATAAAGGAGCCAAGAATGCACAATAGAGAAAGAAGAGTATTTTTAACAATATTGCTGAGAAAACTGGACAAATGTATGCAAAGAATAAAAACAGACTACTATACACCATACACAAAATTTAAGTGAAAATGGATTAAAGATTTGAAAGTAGAACATTAATTCACAAAATTATTAGAGGAAGATATAGGCAGCAAGTTCCTTGACATTGGTCTTAGTGATAGTTTTTGTATCTAAATCCAAAGGCAAGGGCAACAAAGGCAAAAACAAACAAATGGGACTACATCAAACCAAAAGGCTCCTACACAGTGAAAGAAACCATCAATAAAATGAAAAGACAACCTACTGAATGGTAAATGGTATTTGCAAATGATATATCTGATAAGGAATTAGTATCCAACACATATAAAGAACTCATACAACTCAACAACAACAAAAACAACAAAAAATAAATATCTGATTTTAAAAATGGATAGAGGATCTGAATATATATTCTCCCAAAAAGAGACATACTGTTGGCCAGAGGCACATGGAAAGATATTCAGGATCACTGATTATCAAAGAAAATCAAGTCAAAACCACAGTGAGATATCACCTGACACCTGTCAGAATGGTTATTATCAAAAAGACAAGAAGTAAGAAGTGCTGGAGAGGATACAGAGAAAAGGGAACCCTTGTACACTGTTGGTAAGAATATAGATTGGGGCAGTCACTATGGAATATTGTACAGAGAGTTCTCAAAAAATTAAAAATAGAACTACATATGATCCAGTTATCCCACTTCTGAGTGTTTATGCAAAGGATATAAAAACATTAATTCAAAAAGATATATGCATTGCTATGCTCATTGCAGCATTATTTTTAATCAAGATATGGAAAGTGTCCATTAATAGATAAATGGATAAAGAAGATTTGATATGATATTTATAATACACACACACACACACACACACACACACACGAATACTACTCAGCCATAAAAAAGAAAGAAACCTTGCCATTTGTGGCAACATGGATGGACATTGAGGGTATTAAGCTCAGTGAAATAAATCAGATGGAAAAAGACAAATATCACATGATTTCACTTATATGTGCAATCTAAAGAAAAAAAAAGTGAGGGGCTCCTGGGCGGCTCAGTTGGTTAGGCTTCAAACTTTAGCTTAGGTCATGATTTCATGATTCATCATTTTGAGCCCCACATTGGGCTCTCTGCTGGCAGTGCAGAGCCCACTTCAGATCCTGTTTCCCTCTCTCTCTGCCCCACCTCTGCTCATTCTCTCTCTCTCTGCCCCCCTCTCTTTCTCTCTCAAAAATAAACATTTAAATAAATGAATGAATAAATAAAACAAGTGTGCAAATAAAATAAAAACAAATTTATAGATATAGAGAGAAAAATCATGGTTACCAGAGGGGAAGAGAGCTGGGGATTGTGGAAAATGGGTAAAAAGACTCAATTGTATGGTGATGAGTGGTAACTAGACTTATAGTGATCACTTGTAATTTATATGATAGCAGATTATAAGGTACATCTGCAACATATTATGTACAGATTTTACCTCAATAAAAAATAAGGAACATTTTAAATGATCTTGCACTACATAGTATCAGGACTTCCAAGTGAGACTGTGATTAACATGCACCAGATAATCATCATACCATGTGTAACTCCAAAACTAATAAAAACATAAGGAGCAAATATTTTCAGGTATTAGACAATATTACATTACTGTGAACCATAAGAAAATCAAATGAGACGAGACCTACTATGATACTAAATTTCTGCCTCAAGCCATTTATTTATTTTATCCTGGCTAGGAGAGAGGGAACCTAAACAAATGATAGAGCTCTCATTGAGCAAAGGAGAGAAGAAATTTGAGTTCATAGAAACTGAAATAGCTAGAATATGCAGGGCTAAGTAACAGAGAGAATGTAGATATGCAGGGAAAGAGATCTCAAATCTGAATAGTCTAAATTGTCTGAAAAACAATTACCAATTCTTAGGGTAAGTTTCCATTATTACAGGAAAATAATACTACTGGGTTAAAAATAAAACAAACTATCATGGATTTCTAAGTGGAAAAATTTCTCCAAGTTTGCGTTGTCTGAGAGATGTCTAGCTTTATGAACCAAAGAGAAGAGATATTGTCAACACCTAGGTCATTCAGTAAACATCACTAACTGTCACACCTTAAGAAACAAAGCAAACCAGCCCTAGAGGTGATGTCACTGGAAATGGCAGTGTAAGGAACTCCAAAATTCTGTCCATTCACTAAAGTAACAATTAAACTTGCAAAAACATTATAATTAACATTTTCAGAACTCTAGAATCTGACACAGAGTAATAAGGGCTTTGAAAGGCTTCCACATACATCCAAGAATCTAGAAGGCCATGCCTATAATGAAGGCTGAACATATACTCAAAAATGACCTGAGAAGTCCTCAAGCTTTCACCTGTGGCTGAACTTTATGGTCTCTGAAAGCAGGAAGTAAAGAATAAGCGCAGATCTGAAGGGTTTGAATAAAAATTTGATTATCACTAGCTGACCAATTAGTTAATAGAAAATATACTTCAGTATCCATACATGACAAAGAATGCAATCTGTCATGATTAATTTTATGTGTCAACTTGACTAGACCACAAGGTGCCCAGAAATAAAGTCAAACAGCATTGTAGGTATTTCTGTGAGGGTGTTTTGGATAAGTTTAATATTTAAATCAATAGGCTGTGTGAAGTAGATTGCCCTCTATGATGCAGGTGGGCCTTATTGAATCATTGAAGACCTGAATAGAACAAAAGGCTGACTCCTCGTAAATAAGAGAAAATTTCCTTATACCTGACTACCTTGAGCTGGGGCATCAGGTTTTTTTCTACCTTCAAATTCAAACAAACATTGGCTCTTTCTATGTACCTAGGCTGCCAGGCTTCAAACTGGACCCACAGCAGTGGCTTTACTGGTTCTCAGGTCTTTGGACTAGGCCTGAAACTACACCAATGGCTCTCCAGTTTATTGACTACAGATTGTGGGTTTGTCAGCCTCCATAATCAGGTGAACCAACTCCTTATAATAAATGTGTATTTATTGTATACATTGTGTATATAAATGTGTATTATTATATAATAAATGTGTATAAATGTATATAAATAAATATAAAAAAATGTGTGTGTGTGCATGTGTGTGTGTGATATATATATATGTGTGTATATATATATATATATATACATATATATATTATTCATACATGAGATGATAGTCAAGTGCAACCACAAGTAAGGACACAGAATAAGCAGTATAAGTTCAGGAAAACAAAGTTAATTATACTCACAGATACTAGAGAGACAGAATTACCACACACTATGAGGGGGCCACATGGAAGTAGCAATGAGGGAATGTGCTTAACCAAGTAGTTGGGGAGCTAAGGAATATAATGAGGACCCATGGGAAGTGCTTCTATTGGGATTCAGCGTGAAGAAAACAAGCAGAAGCACAAGCAGATTTCATTGGTGCATTTGAATGACACTAAATCACAATCAGGGGATAGGAGGAAGAGGAACTTTTGACAGGGGCCAGCTTTACCACACTGCTACAGCTGGTTACATAGGCGGCATGCTCACAATCTGTGGAAATGTTGAGGTAGCAGAAAAATATTGCTTAAGAATTTATAATACAACATATGTACACCCTATTTGCTCTGTTTCTCTGGAGAAGCTTGACTGACACACAGTATTTACAATAATAGTATGAAACAGTCACTAACCAAACAAATAATGCACAAAAAGCAATAACAACAAACCCTAGAAATAGGAAAGAATCTGTTTAACAAAATTAGCATACTATAATGCTGATAACTACAGTTTTCAACAAATAATAGTGAAACATTTAAAGAAAGAAAGTTTGGCCCATTTGCAGGAAAAATATAAATTAATAGAAATTGTATCTGAAGATGCCCAGCCATTGGACTTACTAGACAAAGACTTTTTAAAAAATGAGTATTTATTTATTTTGAGAGAGAGAGAGAGAGAGCAAGCAGGAGAGGGGCAGAGAGAGAGGGAGAGAGAATCCCAAGCAGGCTCTACACTGTCAGCACAGAGCCCAATGTGTGGCTCGATCTCATGAACTGGAAGATGATGACATGAGCAGAAATCAAGAGTCAGACACTTAACCAACTGAGGCACCCAGGTGCCCCCTGGACAAATACTTTTAATCGACTATTACAAATATGTTCAAAGAATAATAAGAAACCATAAAAAGTGTCTTAGCAAAAAGACAATGTTAATAAAGAGATAGAAATTATGAAAAGAAACAATATAGATTCAGGAGTTCAAGGTACAGTAAGTAAAATAAATTTATATATAGAATGTCAACAGCCTATTTGGTTAAGCAAAAGAGTCAGTGAACTTGAAAACAGGTAAAGTGAGATTATCCTGTCTAAGGGATAGAGAGAAAGAAAAATAAAAATAAACAGATCCTAAAAGTATTTGTGGAATGCCATCAAGAATACACCAACATGCACGTAATGGGAATTGAAGACAGAGAAAATAGATTAAAGGTGGTACAAGGTATATTCGAAAAAATAATGGCTATGAACTTCCTAAATTTCATAAAATACATGAATTTTTACATTTAAGAAACTCAAAAAATTTCAATAGGATGAATACAAAAAGAACCACACCGAGACACATTATATAAGCATACTGCTGGAAGACACAAAGCAGAGAATCCTGAAATCAGTAAGAAAGAAGATATACAATAAAAATTTGCAACCAATTTCCCACTAAAAACAAACAAAAAACATGGAGTCCAAAATTCAGTGGGATGACAGTTTTAAAGCTTTGAAATGAAAACAAACAAACAAAAAAACCTGCCAACCAATTTTAGATAGGGAAAAAGTATTCTTCAAAAATTGATGGAAAATTATGACATTCCCTGATAAACAAAAGCTGCAGGAGTTTGTTTCTAGCAGATCATCCCTGCAAGAAATCCTAAAGGGAGTTTATCAGACTTAAATGAAAGAAGAATGGACAGTAACTGAAATTTATACAAGGAAATAAGAACTCTAGTAGAGGTAATTTCACAGGTATGTAAGTCAAAGTTACTGTATCTGTGGTTTGCCACACCACTTTTTCCCCTATATGATTTAAAATATAAATTCCATCAAACAATTATTATAAATCTATGTTAGTAGAAATACAACGTAAAAGATGTAATTTGTGGCGGTAACAACATGAAGAGGTAGGAACTGTGTAGGAACAAAGTTTTGTATGCTCCTGTGGCTAATTTGACATTAATATAAACTGGATTGCTATAAACTAAAAATATTAAAAATAATCCCCAGAGTAACCACTGGAATATATCTTTAAAACATATAGAAAATTATGGGGCGCCTGGGTGGCTCAGTTGGTTAAGCATCTGACTTCAGCTCAGGATATGATCTCATGGTTCATGGGTTTGAGGCCCACGGTGGGCTCTGTGCTGACAGCTCAGGGCCTGAAGCCTGCTTCAGATTCTGTGCCTCCCTTTCTCTCTGCCCCTCCCCTGCTCCTGCTCTGTCTCTCTCTCTAAAAGTAAATAAATATTTAGAAAATGATTAAAAATCAAAATAAATAAAACATACTGAAAATTAAAAAGATAATCAAAATAGTACACTAGAAATTTTAGTTAGCGGGGTGCCCAGGTGGCTCAGTCATTTAAGCACCCAACTCTTCATTTTGACTCAGGTCATGATCTCATGGTTGTGAGATCAAGCCCAGCATAGGTCACCATGCTGGGCATGTAGCCCGTAGCCCGCTTATGATTCATTCATTCTCTCTCTCTCTCTCTCTCTCTTTCTCTCTCTCTCTGCCCCCGCTCACACTCTTCCTCTCTTTCCCTCTATCTCTCTAAAGAAAAAGAAAATAAATTTCAATTAGCACAAAAGAAGGTAGTAATAGAAAAATCAATTAACAAAAAATATATAAGATAAATAAAAATAAATAACAAAATGGCAGAAGCAAGTCCTTTATCAGTAAGGATTTTAACATGAATGGATCAAAAATTCTTTTTGAAAGTCAGAGGTTGATAAATAGATAATGAAACAATAAGCAGTACTGTCTATAAGAGACTCACTTTAGATATAAAGATATAAATAGGTTAAACTTAAAGAAAGGATGGAAAAAGACATTTGAAGGACAGCTGTGGTAGCCAGACTACTATCACACAAAATCAAAATGCACATTGGGTTAAAAACGGTCATAAGAGACAAAGGATACTGTATATTGATAAAAAGAATCTCCATCAAGGAGCTATGACAAGTATAAACTATATACACCTAGCAACAGAGCCTAGAAATATATGAAGTTAAATTGACGGAATTGAATGGAGAAATAGAAAGTTTAACAATAATGTTTGGAAAATTCAATGCCTACTTTTAATAATGGTTATAAAAACTAGATGGACAATGTGTGAGTACATAGAGGATTTTACCAACCTATATCTCAACCAGGGCCAACAGACATATAAATGTAGCCCCCCCCCCATCCAAATCGGCAGAATACATGTTCTTCAAAAGTGCTCTTGGAACTTTCTCCTGAATAGACTATATCTTAAAACTCAAAACAAGTCACAACAAAGTAAAAAATGAAGTCATATGAAGTAATTTCTTTGACCAAATAGAATAAAATTAAAAATTAATAGCAGAAGGAAGCTGGAAAATTCACAAATATGTGGAAATTAAACACTCTTAAATAACCAAAATAAATAAAAGGGGAATTGTAAAGTATTTTGTAAAAAAACTAAAAACAAAAGCGCAGCATACAAGAACTGATGGGATACATCAAAATTCGTGCTCAGGATAAAATTTAGCTATAAATGCCTACATTTAAAATAAAGGATCTCAAATCAATAACCTAACTTTACATTGTAATAAACTAGAAAAAGAAGGAAAAGCTATCTCAAAATTAGCAGAAAGAAGGAAATAATAAAGATTATAGTAGAGATAAAACAGAGAACAGAAAAGCAATAAAGTTTTTTTTTAACATCAACTGAATATTTTTAAGTATTTAAATTGCTAAAAACAAAATGTTACTAAAATCAGAAATTTATGAGGACATACATATCAAACCTGAAGAAATAAAAAGGACTTTAAGAGAATAATATGAACATATGTAGGTCAACAAGTTAGAAAAAATAGATAAAATATACAAATTCCTAGAAACACATAAAGTACCACAACTGACTCAAAAAGAAAAAGAAAATGTAAGCAGATCTATAACAACTGAAGGTAACAATTTTTTTTGTAAAAAAGCTACCAAAAAGAAAAGCACAGGATCAATATCTTCACTGATAAATTCTATCAAATAATTGTAGAAGAATTAGCACCAATACTTTTCAAACTTTTTTTTTCATAAAATGTAAGAGGAGCAAATACTTCCTAACCTATCCTTACTTGTTTGTCTGATTTTTATGTCATGATAGTTTTGTCTTCTCAAAAAGTTTTAGGAAATATTCATTCCTTCTCCACTATTTTCTGAAAGAGTTTATGTAATATTAGTATTATGGCAATTTTAAATATCTGCTGGAAGTTACCAGTAAGATCATTTGGATGTGGAGTTTTTCTTTCTATGACACCATATGTCTAGCACAGTGCCAAGCACATAGTAAATGGTGCTGAAACAATATGACAGTTATCATGTTTAACACCTTCTAACAGTATGTGTAACTCTTGGCATATATCATTTTAAATTCTAAAGATGTATTATTCTTGCTATATAGATTAGCTCCGTTTTGCCTTTGAAATATCAAGCAAAAAAACCTATTTCCTCTGGCCCAAAAACTCATAAACAGGAAGCACAGCAGGGACATAATGTGGATGCACATAACCTGTAGCAGCAGTGGGTCACTGTGCCTACAGGCAGCAGCCACGGAAGAACCTGGGCTAGAAAACACATCCCCTGCCCCACATCTAGCAGCAGCTGGTTAGTACCTATTCCACCAATGGAAACATCTGCAAGCCTTGTGTCTCCTGGCCACACATCAATAGCAGAAAGTGACCCAGGACCAGAATATCCCAATCCTACACATAGTGGTGGAAAAACAACCAAATCCAGTGTCTTTCACCCTCAACCTCATGGCAGTTTGTTAGCCAGTTCTGAAGACTCCCAATTGACAGACACTGCTGCCCTTGGCCTTCTACCATGCAGTGAAAGCCAATGAAGGTAGGTGCTTCTCTTCCCCAGCAGCACAAGCAGAAATACAGTCATCCATTTATGAATACCAGATTGCTGAAACACAGGCCAGGAGAAACATCTACCATAATGAAATACTATCATTTCTCAAACCCCACCTAATGCTGCACAAAGAAGTGCCTCCCAGCACCATAGGTATAACCAAAAGGGATCTAGTGGAATATCAAGTAGAATCAAAATAATTAATCAAACTAGAACAGCATTGCAAAGACCTGAAAAACTAAATTGTCATTGATATCTTAGCCCACAAAATAAGATCATAACTATATTCCAAGCTTAAACAGGGTGATTGCCTGCCAAAATAGAAAAAATTTAAGTAGGATCAAGAAGAAAGCTCTGGGAAGATGGTGGAGTAAGAAAATCCTAAACTCACCTCATCCCACCAAAACACTGAGACAAAAGCCACACTAGTGCATCTAACTCCGAAAATGATCCAGAGTCTACCAGGACAAACTTGCCACAGTTAGCCATAGGGAGAGGAATAAGAAACACAAAGAAATGAGAAGATAAGTCCCCACACCAGACACCCCAGACACAGGGGACCTGCACTGGGAATAAAAATTCCCACAACATTTGGCTTTGAAAACTAGTGGGGCTTAGCTTCATGAGTTTTTAGTCAGCATGGTACAACTGTGGGTACTTTAAAAATCAGCAGTCTTAGCTCTGAGAGAGCCAGAAAGCAATAGGAAACTGAGTCTCAGCCCTTAAAGAGACAGAATAACAGATAATCCAGCTCAGATACAGCAATAGAAGTCACAGTTTGAAAAGTGCCTGAGGTAATACATAAAGGAGATTTATTTACTAATCTCAACCCTGTGCTGGATGGAAAGACATTTTAAAGAGACTTCTTCAAGAACAAAAGACCTGGAAGGTACAAT
Organism: Panthera uncia; assembly: GCF_023721935.1. NCBI lineage: Eukaryota > Metazoa > Chordata > Mammalia > Carnivora > Felidae > Panthera > Panthera uncia. The sequence goes on from NC_064817.1 coordinate 100,802,086, forward strand.
TTATGGCCTCCTACCCCAGCCTATATAACAGGATGCTTGCGGAAACTAGCATGAACACTCTCCCCCTATATTGTGAGCCCTGCTTGCCCCATCCCCATGCTTTCCTGCAGATCCACCCCATCAAGCCCACCCTACCAGCAGCCCCAGCAGAGAGAGGTGCCATTCCAAAGTGACTCATGCCTTGGGGAGAGGAAAAGATAACCAGTCAAACCAGTGCACTTACAGTCCCAACAGTCAAACCTTATAGCTAGCAGTGCAGAGAAAATGCACTGCCATCAGTGTGACTGCAACACTAGCAGATGGACTGGGGGAAAACATCTGGTCTGACTACTGGCCCTGCCTGCCAACAAAAGCCTCTCAGAGAATGAGGCAAGGAGAGCAGCCTGCAGATTGGTGTAAATGAAGCCCCAATATACAGAGAGACCAAACACTGCCTGGTGCACCTATCATAGGCAACGTGAGCCATTGCAGCTGACTGGACAGAATGCAAACATGGCTTATCCACATTAGGGCACAAACACCCATAGAGGAGACACTCCTGAAGCTCCTGGTTCTGGCAAACAGGGGCATTCCATTTGAGGGCACCAGAGGAGCTCTTCATAAGGCCACTATTTTCAAGATCAGGAGACATCTGACTTTTTTAATACATAGAAAAACAGAAAATTAGACAAAATAAGAAGATGGAAGAATATGTCCCAAGTGAAAGAAAAGGACAAAACCACAACAAAAAAGCTAAATGAAACTGAGATAAAACAATATGCCTGATAAAGAATTCAAAGTAATTGTCATAAAGATAAGAGTGGAGAATCTCAGGGAAACCTTAAACAGAGATAGAAAATATAAAAAGTAACAAGTGAGAGAACAACTAAATAACTGAAATTAAAAATACACTAGAGGGAACCAATAGCAGATTAGAAGATACACAAGAGCAGATCATCGAGCTGGAAGACAGTAATGGAAAGCAACCAAGCTGAACAGAAAAAAGAAATTAAAAGAATAATAAAAAATGAGAATAGTTTACAGGAACTCAGTGACATTTAAAGCATAATAACATTCACATCATAGTGATCACAGAAGGAGAAGAAAAAGGGGGAAGAAAATGTATTTGAAGAAATAATAGCTGAAAACTTCCTTAACCTAGAAGAGGAACAGACATCCAGATACAGAAGGCATAGAGAACCCCCAACAAAATAAACCTAAGGAGGTTCACACCAAGACACATTATTAAAATAGCAATAAGTAGTAATATAGAGAAAATTTTAAAAGTGAGAGAAAGGAAAACAGTTATATATGAGGGAAAACCCTCAGGCTATCAGTTAATTTTTCAGCAGAAACTTCAGGTCAGAGGGAGTGGCATAATATATTCAAAGTACTAAAAGAAAAAAAAAAGACTTGCATCCAAGAATACTCTACCCAGCAAGGTTATCATTTGGAAGGATAAAGAGTTTTGCAGACCAAATAAATAAATAAATAAATAAATGTGTTCTTCACCACTAAACCAGTCTCACAAGAAATGTTAAAGAGGATTCTTTGAATGGAAAAAAAAAAAAAACATAAACGGGTGTAAGAAAAGTATGAGAGGAAAAAATTCACAGGTAAATTCAAACATATAATCAAAGTAGTAGATTAATCACTTATAAAACCAGTATGGAGGTTAAACACAAAGGCTATTAAATCAATGACATCAATAAAAGTCAGTAAAATTATTTACAAAATAAAAGAATGTTAACCTTAACTCCATATACATGCAATGTATAGGGGAAGTAAAAATTTTGCGTTTTTAGAATGAGCTCAACCTTTAGTGACCATCAGCTTACTATAGTCTGCTATACAGCAAAGATGTTATATATGGATCTAATGGTAACCACAAATCAAAAACCTATAACAGATACATAAAAAATAAAGAGACAGGAATCCAAGCATAACAGTAAAGAAAGCCATCAAACCACAAAGGAAGAGAGTAAAAGAAGAAAGGAGCAGAGAAGGATTACAAAAAACAACCATAAAACAAGTAACAAAATGTCAATAAGTACATATTTATCAATAATAACTTGAAATTTAAACGTATTAAATGCTCCAATCAAAAGACATAGGGTGATACAATGGATAAAAAAAAAAGTGAGATTCATCTGTGTGATGCCTAAGACTTACTTCAGACCTAAAGATATGTGCAGATTGAAAGTAAAGGAATGGAAAAAGAATTACCATAAAAATGGAAGTAAAAAGAAAGTAGGGGTAACACCACTTATACTGGACAAAATAGTCTTTAAAAGAAAGACTAAGAAGAGACAAAGAGGGACACTACCATATGATAAAGGAAACAATCCAACAAGAGGGTATAACTATAAATATTTGTGCACCCAACATGAAACACCTAAAAACATAAAGCAACTATTAAAAGACACAAAGAAAGAAATTAACAGTAATACAATAATATTAGGGGACTTTATCACCCTACTTACATAATTGGAAAGGTCAACCAAACAGAAAATCAATATGGAAACATTGTTTATGAATAACACATTGGACCAAATGGACTTAATAAATACATACAGAGCATTTTATCAAAAAATAACAGAATATACATTCTTTTCAAGTGCATATGGAATATTATCTCAAATAGATCATATGTCAGGCCACAAAAGAAGTCTCAATAAATTAAAAATGGTTGAAAACATATCATGTATCTTTTCTGACCACAACACTATGAAGCTAGAAATCAACCACAAGAAAAAAAATCTGGAAATAGCACGAATACCCAGAGGTTAAATAACATGCCACTAAACAATGGAGCAACCAACCAACAAATCAAAGAGGAAATCAAAACATACATGGAGATTATAAAATAATATTAAAACACAATAGTCCAAAATCTTTAGGATTCAGTGAAAAATGTTCTGAGAGGGAAGATTATAGCAATACAGGCCTATCTTAAGAAACAAATAAACAAATCTCGCATAGGCAACCTCACTTTACACATAAAGGAGCTAGAGAAAGGAGGACAAAAAAAGGCCAAAACCAGTATAATAAGGAAATAATAAAGATTAGAGTAAAAATGAAATGGAGACTAAAATAACAACAACAGCAGCAGCAACAACAACACAGCAGATCAATAAAACCAGGAACCAATTTTTTGAAAAGATAAACAAAATCAATAAACCTTTAGCCAGATTCAGCAATAAAAAAGAGATCTCAAATAAATAAAATCAGAAATGAAAGAGGAAAAAAACTGATACTACATAAATAAAAAAGATTATAAGTGAATACTATGAAAAATTATATGCCAAAATATTGGACAAGCTAGAATGAATGGAAAAATTCCCAGAAACATAATCTTCCAAAACTGAATAAGGAAGAAATATGAAATTTTAACAGACCAATTGCTAAAAATACATTTGAATCAGTAATAAAAAAAAAAAAAAAAGAAAACAACTCTCAACAAACAAAAGTCCAGGACCAGAAGGCTTCATAGATGAATTCTACCAAACATTTAAAAAAAAGTTAATACTGACAATAAATTTCATATTTATTGAAACATAAAAAATAATAAAAAAATTTAATGCCTATTCTTCTCAAACTATTCCAAAATATAGAAGAGGAATGAAAGTTTATAAATTCATTCTACAAGGCTAGCATTACCTTGATATCAAACCAGATAAAGACACTACAAAGGAAGGAAGGAAGGAAGGAAGGAAGGAAGGGCGAAGAAAGAAAGAAGAAAGAAAGCTAACTAAAAGCCATTATCTCTAAACAGATGCAAAATCCTCAACAAAATATTAACAAACTGAATCTAGAAATACATTAAAAATTATTCACCATGTTCAAGTGGGATTTATTCCAGGAATGCAGCTGTGGTTAAATATTGCAAATTGATCAATGTGACATATCACATTAACAAGGAGAAATTATGAAAACCATATTATCATTTCAATAGATGTGGAAAAAGCATTTGACAAAGTACAATATCCATTTATGATAAAAACTTGCAACAAATTAGGTTTAGAGGGAATATACATAACTCAATATAATAAAGACCATATATGAAATACCCACAGCTAACATCATACTCAATGATAAAACTCTGAGAACTTTTCCTCTAAGATCAGGAAGAAGACAAGGATGCCCACTCTCACCACTTCCATTCAACATAGTTCTGAAGTCCTAGCCAAAGCAATCAGACAACAGAAAGAAATAAAAATCACCCAAATTGGTAAGGAAAAAGTAAAACTCACTATTTGCAGATGACATGATATTCTATATAGAAAACCCTAAAGAATCCACTAAAAAAGTACTAGAACAGATAAATTAATTCAGTAAATTTACAAGATACAAAATTAATGTACAAAAATCTGGAGTATTTTTATCAGCTAATAATGAAGTTACAGGATACAAAATTAATGTAGGGAAATCTGTTGCATTTTTAGCAGCTAATAATGAAGTAGAAAGAGAAATTAAGAAAACAATTTCATTTATAATTGCACCAAAGATAATACAACACCTAGCAATACATTTAACCTAAAAGGTGAAAGATTTGTACTATGAAAACTATGCAACATTGATGAAAGAAATTGAAGATGACACAAACAAATGAAAAGTTATTCCATGCTCATGGATTTAAAAAAACAATATTGTTTTGTTTTGTTTGTTTTGTTTTTAAGTAAGCTTCATACCCAGCACAGAGCCCAATGTGGGGCTTGAACTTATGACCTTGAGATCAAGACCTGAGCTGAGATCAAGAGTCAGACGTTTAGCTGACTGAACAACACAGGTGGCCCTGAAGAACCAATACTGTTAAAAAGTTAATAGTACTTAAAGCAATCTTCAGATTTAATGCTTTCCCTATCATAACACCAACAACATTGTTATCGAACTAAAACAATTAATACTAAAATTTGTGTGGAAACACAAAAGATCTTAAGTAGCCAAAGCAATCTTAAGAAAGAAGAACACTGCTATAAGTATCACAATCCCAGAGTTCAAGAAATATTACAAAGCTATAGGAATCAAAGCAGTATGATATTGGCACACAAAAAAATAGACACACAGATCAATGGAATAGAATAGAGACCCCAGAAATAAACTGCTACTTATATAATCAATTAATCTACAACAAAGGATGCAAAAACTTCAAAAGGGCAAAGGACAATCTTTTTAACAAATTGTGCTAGGAAAACAGGACAGCTACAAAATAATGAAACCAAACCAATTGCTTACATTATTCACAAAAATAAACTGAAAATGGATTATAGACATGAATCCATACACATCCTAGAAGAAAACATAAGCAGTAATTTCTTTGACATTACCTGTAGAAACATTTCTCTACATATGTCTCCTTTGGCAATGGAAACAAATGAAAGTAAAGCTATTAGGACTACACAAAATAAAAAGCTTTTGCAAGGTGAAGAAAACCATCTAAAAAAATGAAAAGGTAAACTATTGAATGAAAGATATTTGAGGAAGATGGCGGCATAGGAGGATGCTGGGCTCACAGCGGGTCCTGCTGATCACTTAGATTCCACCTACACCTGCCTAAATAACCCAGAAAACTGCCAGAAGACTAGAAGAACAGTCTCCAGAGCGAAGCGCAGATGAGAGGCCCATGGAAGAGGGTAGGAAGGGCGGCAAGGCAGTGCACGCTACACGGACTGGCAGGAGGGAGCCTGGGAAGAGGGGCGGCCCGCCGGCCAAGTAGAGCCCCCCGAGTCTGGCTTGCAAAAGCAGAGGGGCCGGACGGAGTGTGTTCAGACAGCCAGCGGGACTTAACATCTGGAAGGTTATAAGTTAACAGCTCTGCTTGGAGAGTGAGAAGGCTGGAGGACAACGGGAGGGAGAGTTGCTGAGCCCCGGGATGACAGAGCTCAGTTTGGCAGGGAACAAATGCGCTCACCAGCGCCATATCCCTCACACATCCCCCAGCCAAAATCCCAAAGGGAACCAGTTCCTGCCAGGGAACTTACAGGCACCGTGCAAACACCCAACACTGTGCTTCTGGGGGCCCACACCTCTGGCTGTGGCAGGTCTGACTCCCTCCCGCTGCTGCAGGGCCCCTCCCTAAGGGGATCACCAAAGGAGAAGCAAGCTAAGCCTACCCCTCCCGCCCATGGACCTTGCCTATCTACCCCAGCTAATACGCCATATTGCCAGCACCACAAGCCTGGCAGTGTGCAAGTAGCCCAGATGGGCCACTCCACCCCACAGTGAATCCCGCCCCTAGGAGAGGGAAAGAGAAGGCACACACCATTCTGACTGTGGCCCCAGCGGTGGACTGGGGGCAGACATCAAGTCGGACTGCGGCCACACCCACCAACACAAGTTATTCAAGACAGCACAGGGGAAGTGCCCTGCAGTTTCCCACCACTCCAGGAAATATCCAAAATGACCAAACGGAAGAATTCCCCTCAAAAGAATCTCCAGGAAATAACAACAGCTAATGAACTGATCAAAAAGGATTTAAACAATATAACAGAAAGTGAATTTAGAATAATAGTCATAAAATTAATCACTGGGCTTGAAAACAGTATAGAGGACAGCAGAGAATCTATTGCTACAGAGATCAAGGGACTAAGGAATAGTCAGGAGGAGCTAAAAAATGCGATAAACGAGCTTCAAAATAAAATGGAAACCACCACGGCTCGGATTGAAGAGGCAGAGGACAGAATAGGTGAACTAGAAGATAAAATTATGGAAAAAGAAGAAGCTGAGAAAAAGAGAGATAAAAAAATCCAGGAGTATGAGGGGAAAATTAGAGAACTAGGTGATGCACTAAAGAGAAATAATATACGCATAATTGGTATTCCAGAGGAGGAAGAGAGAGGGAAAGGTGCTGAAGGGGTACTTGAAGAAATAATAGCTGAGAACTTCCAGGATCTGGGGAAGGAAAAAGGCATTGAAATCCAAGAGGCACAGAGAACTCCCTTCAGACATAACCCAAATCAACCTTCTGCATGACATATCAGAGTGAAACTGGCAAAATACAAGGATAAAGAGAAAATTCTTAAAGCAGCGAGGGATAAATGTGCTCTAACTTATAAAGGGAGACCTATAAGGCTCGTGAACGATCTCTCTTCTGAAACTTGGCAGGCCAGAAAGGAATGGCAGGAGATCTTCAGTGTGATGAACAGGAAAAATATGCAGCCGAGAATCCTTTATCCAGAAAGTCTGTCATTTAAAATAGAAAGAGAGACAAAGGTCTTTCCAAACAAACAAAAATTGAAGGAATTCGTCACCACTAAACCAGCCCTACAAGAGATCCTAAGGGGGATCCTGTGAGACAAAATACCAGAGACATCGCTACAAGCATAAAACATACAGACATCACAATGACTCTAAACCCATATCTTTCTGTAATAACACTGAATGTAAATGGACTAAATGCTCCAACCAAAAGACATAGGGTCTCAGAATGGATAAAAAAGAAGACCCATCTATTTACTGTATACAACAGACTCATTTTAGAATTGAGGACACCTTCAGATTGAGAGTGAGGGGATGGAGAACTATTTATCATGCTACTGGAAGTCAAAAGAAAGCTGGAGTAGCCATACTTATATCAGACAAACTAGACTTTAAATTAAAGGCTGTAACAAGACATGAAGAAGGGCATTATATAATAATTACAGGATCGATCCATCAGGAAGAGTTAACAATTATAAACGTCCCTGCACCGAATACAGGAGCCCCCAATATATAAAATAATTACTCACACACATAAGCAACCTTATTGATAAGAATGTGGTAATTGCAGGGGACTTTAACACTCCAATAACAGAAATGGATAGATCATCTAGACACACAGTCAATAAAGAAACAAG